>NC_133190.1:2500-127500 GCF_049306965.1 Danio rerio
ACCCTAACCCTAACCCTAACCCTAACCCTAACCCTAACCCTAACCCTAACCCTAACCCTAACCCTAACCCTAACCCTAACCCTAACCCTAACCCTAACCCTAACCTAACCCTAACCCTAACCCTAACCCTAACCCTAACCCTAACCCTAACCCTAACCCTAACCCTAACCCTAACCCTAACCCTAACCCTAACCCTAACCCTAACCCTAACCCTAACCCTAACCCTAACCCTAACCCTACCCTAACCCTAACCCTAACCCTAACCCTAACCCTAACCCTAACCCTAACCCTAACCCTAACCCTAACCCTAACCCTAACCCTAACCCTAACCCTAACCCTAACCCTAACCTAACCCTAACCCTAACCCTAACCCTAACCCTAACCCTAACCCTAACCCTAACCCTAACCCTAACCCCTAACCCTAACCCTAACCCTAACCCTAACCCTAACCCTAACCCTAACCCTAACCCTAACCCTAACCCTAACCCTAACCCTAACCCTAACCCTAACCCTAACCCTAACCCTAACCCTAACCCTAACCCTAACCCTAACCCTAACCCTAACCCTAACCCTAACCCTAACCCTAACCCTAACCCTAACCCTAACCCTAACCCTAACCCTAACCCTAACCCTAACCCTAACCCTAACCCTAACCCTAACCCTAACCCTAACCCTAACCCTAACCCTAACCCTAACCCTAACCCTAACCCTAACCCTAACCCTAACCCTAACCCTAACCCTAACCTAACCCTAACCCTAACCCTAACCCTAACCCTAACCCTAACCCTAACCCTAACCCTAACCCTAACCCTAACCCTAACCCTAACCCTAACCCTAACCCTAACCCTAACCCTAACCCTAACCCTAACCCTAACCCTAACCCTAACCCTAACCCTAACCCTAACCCTAACCCTAACCCTAACCTAACCCTAACCCTAACCCTAACCCTAACCCTAACCCTAACCCTAACCCTAACCCTAACCCTAACCCTAACCCTAACCCTAACCCTAACCCTAACCCTAACCCTAACCCTAACCCTAACCCTAACCCTAACCCTAACCCTAACCCTAACCCTAACCCTAACCCTAACCCTAACCCTAACCCTAACCCTAACCCTAACCCTAACCCTAACCCTAACCCTAACCTAACCCTAACCCTAACCCTAACCCTAACCCTAACCCTAACCCTAACCCTAACCCTAACCCTAACCCTAACCCTAACCCTAACCCTAACCCTAACCCTAACCCTAACCCTAACCCTAACCCTAACCCTAACCCTAACCCTAACCCTAACCCTAACCCTAACCCTAACCCTAACCCTAACCCTAACCCTAACCCTAACCCTAACCCTAACCCTAACCCTAACCCTAACCCTAACCCTAACCCTAACCCTAACCCTAACCCTAACCCTAACCCTAACCCTAACCCTAACCCTAACCCTAACCCTAACCCTAACCCTAACCCTAACCCTAACCCTAACCCTAACCTAACCCTAACCCTAACCCTAACCCTAACCCTAACCCTAACCCTAACCCTAACCCTAACCCTAACCCTAACCCTAACCCTAACCCTAACCCTAACCCTAACCCTAACCCTAACCCTAACCCTAACCCTAACCCTAACCCTAACCCTAACCCTAACCCTAACCCTAACCCTAACCCTAACCCTAACCCTAACCCTAACCCTAACCCTAACCTAACCCTAACCCTAACCCTAACCCTAACCCTAACCCTAACCCTAACCCTAACCCTAACCCTAACCCTAACCCTAACCCTAACCCTAACCCTAACCCTAACCCTAACCCTAACCCTAACCCTAACCCTAACCCTAACCCTAACCCTAACCCTAACCCTAACCCTAACCCTAACCCTAACCCTAACCCTAACCCTAACCCTAACCCTAACCCTAACCCTAACCCTAACCCTAACCTAACCCTAACCCTAACCCTAACCCTAACCCTAACCCTAACCCTAACCCTAACCCTAACCCTAACCCTAACCCTAACCCTAACCCTAACCCTAACCCTAACCCTAACCCTAACCCTAACCCTAACCCTAACCCTAACCCTAACCCTAACCCTAACCCTAACCCTAACCCTAACCCTAACCCTAACCCTAACCCTAACCCTAACCCTAACCCTAACCCTAACCCTAACCCTAACCCTAACCCTAACCCTAACCCTAACCCTAACCCTAACCCTAACCCTAACCCTAACCCTAACCCTAACCCTAACCCTAACCCTAACCCTAACCCTAACCCTAACCCTAACCCTAACCCTAACCCTAACCCTAACCCTAACCCTAACCCTAACCCTAACCCTAACCCTAACCCTAACCCTAACCCTAACCCTAACCCTAACCCTAACCCTAACCCTAACCCTAACCCTAACCCTAACCCTAACCCTAACCCTAACCCTAACCCTAACCCTAACCCTAACCCTAACCCTAACCCTAACCCTAACCCTAACCCTAACCCTAACCCTAACCCTAACCCTAACCCTAACCCTAACCCTAACCCTAACCCTAACCCTAACCCTAACCCTAACCCTAACCCTAACCCTAACCCTAACCCTAACCCTAACCCTAACCCTAACCCTAACCCTAACCCTAACCCTAACCCTAACCCTAACCCTAACCCTAACCCTAACCCTAACCCTAACCCTAACCCTAACCCTAACCCTAACCCTAACCCTAACCCTAACCCTAACCCTAACCCTAACCCTAACCCTAACCCTAACCCTAACCCTAACCCTAACCCTAACCCTAACCCTAACCCTAACCCTAACCCTAACCCTAACCCTAACCCTAACCCTAACCCTAACCCTAACCCTAACCCTAACCCTAACCCTAACCCTAACCCTAACCCTAACCCTAACCCTAACCCTAACCCTAACCCTAACCCTAACCCTAACCCTAACCCTAACCCTAACCCTAACCCTAACCCTAACCCTAACCCTAACCCTAACCCTAACCCTAACCCTAACCCTAACCCTAACCCTAACCCTAACCCTAACCCTAACCCTAACCCTAACCCTAACCCTAACCTAACCCTAACCCTAACCCTAACCCTAACCCTAACCCTAACCCTAACCCTAACCCTAACCCTAACCCTAACCCTAACCCTAACCCTAACCCTAACCCTAACCCTAACCCTAACCCTAACCCTAACCCTAACCCTAACCCTAACCCTAACCCTAACCCTAACCCTAACCCTAACCCTAACCCTAACCCTAACCCTAACCCTAACCCTAACCCTAACCCTAACCCTAACCCTAACCCTAACCCTAACCCTAACCCTAACCCTAACCCTAACCCTAACCCTAACCCTAACCCTAACCCTAACCCTAACCCTAACCCTAACCCTAACCCTAACCCTAACCCTAACCCTAACCCTAACCCTAACCCTAACCCTAACCCTAACCCTAACCCTAACCCTAACCCTAACCCTAACCCTAACCCTAACCCTAACCCTAACCCTAACCCTAACCCTAACCCTAACCCTAACCCTAACCCTAACCCTAACCCTAACCCTAACCCTAACCCTAACCCTAACCCTAACCCTAACCCTAACCCTAACCCTAACCCTAACCCTAACCCTAACCCTAACCCTAACCCTAACCCTAACCCTAACCCTAACCCTAACCCTAACCCTAACCCTAACCCTAACCCTAACCCTAACCCTAACCCTAACCCTAACCCTAACCCTAACCCTAACCCTAACCCTAACCCTAACCCTAACCCTAACCCTAACCCTAACCCTAACCCTAACCCTAACCCTAACCCTAACCCTAACCCTAACCCTAACCCTAACCCTAACCCTAACCCTAACCCTAACCCTAACCCTAACCCTAACCCTAACCCTAACCCTAACCCTAACCCTAACCCTAACCCTAACCCTAACCCTAACCCTAACCCTAACCCTAACCCTAACCCTAACCCTAACCCTAACCCTAACCCTAACCCTAACCCTAACCCTAACCCTAACCCTAACCCTAACCCTAACCCTAACCCTAACCCTAACCCTAACCCTAACCCTAACCCTAACCCTAACCCTAACCCTAACCCTAACCCTAACCCTAACCCTAACCCTAACCCTAACCCTAACCCTAACCCTAACCCTAACCCTAACCCTAACCCTAACCCTAACCCTAACCCTAACCCTAACCCTAACCCTAACCCTAACCCTAACCCTAACCCTAACCCTAACCCTAACCCTAACCCTAACCCTAACCCTAACCCTAACCCTAACCCTAACCCTAACCCTAACCCTAACCCTAACCCTAACCCTAACCCTAACCCTAACCCTAACCCTAACCCTAACCCTAACCCTAACCCTAACCCTAACCCTAACCCTAACCCTAACCCTAACCCTAACCCTAACCCTAACCCTAACCCTAACCCTAACCCTAACCCTAACCCTAACCCTAACCCTAACCCTAACCCTAACCCTAACCCTAACCCTAACCCTAACCCTAACCCTAACCCTAACCCTAACCCTAACCCTAACCCTAACCCTAACCCTAACCCTAACCCTAACCCTAACCCTAACCCTAACCCTAACCCTAACCCTAACCCTAACCCTAACCCTAACCCTAACCCTAACCCTAACCCTAACCCTAACCCTAACCCTAACCCTAACCCTAACCCTAACCCTAACCCTAACCCTAACCCTAACCCTAACCCTAACCCTAACCCTAACCCTAACCCTAACCCTAACCCTAACCCTAACCCTAACCCTAACCCTAACCCTAACCCTAACCCTAACCCTAACCCTAACCCTAACCCTAACCCTAACCCTAACCCTAACCCTAACCCTAACCCTAACCCTAACCCTAACCCTAACCCTAACCCTAACCCTAACCCTAACCCTAACCCTAACCCTAACCCTAACCCTAACCCTAACCCTAACCCTAACCCTAACCCTAACCCTAACCCTAACCCTAACCCTAACCCTAACCCTAACCCTAACCCTAACCCTAACCCTAACCCTAACCCTAACCCTAACCCTAACCCTAACCCTAACCCTAACCCTAACCCTAACCCTAACCCTAACCCTAACCCTAACCCTAACCCTAACCCTAACCCTAACCCTAACCCTAACCCTAACCCTAACCCTAACCCTAACCCTAACCCTAACCCTAACCCTAACCCTAACCCTAACCCTAACCCTAACCCTAACCCTAACCCTAACCCTAACCCTAACCCTAACCCTAACCCTAACCCTAACCCTAACCCTAACCCTAACCCTAACCCTAACCCTAACCCTAACCCTAACCCTAACCCTAACCCTAACCCTAACCCTAACCCTAACCCTAACCCTAACCCTAACCCTAACCCTAACCCTAACCCTAACCCTAACCCTAACCCTAACCCTAACCCTAACCCTAACCCTAACCCTAACCCTAACCCTAACCCTAACCCTAACCCTAACCCTAACCCTAACCCTAACCCTAACCCTAACCCTAACCCTAACCCTAACCCTAACCCTAACCCTAACCCTAACCCTAACCCTAACCCTAACCCTAACCCTAACCCTAACCCTAACCCTAACCCTAACCCTAACCCTAACCCTAACCCTAACCCTAACCCTAACCCTAACCCTAACCCTAACCCTAACCCTAACCCTAACCCTAACCCTAACCCTAACCCTAACCCTAACCCTAACCCTAACCCTAACCCTAACCCTAACCCTAACCCTAACCCTAACCCTAACCCTAACCCTAACCCTAACCCTAACCCTAACCCTAACCCTAACCCTAACCCTAACCCTAACCCTAACCCTAACCCTAACCCTAACCCTAACCCTAACCCTAACCCTAACCCTAACCCTAACCCTAACCCTAACCCTAACCCTAACCCTAACCCTAACCCTAACCCTAACCCTAACCCTAACCCTAACCCTAACCCTAACCCTAACCCTAACCCTAACCCTAACCCTAACCCTAACCCTAACCCTAACCCTAACCCTAACCCTAACCCTAACCCTAACCCTAACCCTAACCCTAACCCTAACCCTAACCCTAACCCTAACCCTAACCCTAACCCTAACCCTAACCCTAACCCTAACCCTAACCCTAACCCTAACCCTAACCCTAACCCTAACCCTAACCCTAACCCTAACCCTAACCCTAACCCTAACCCTAACCCTAACCCTAACCCTAACCCTAACCCTAACCCTAACCCTAACCCTAACCCTAACCCTAACCCTAACCCTAACCCTAACCCTAACCCTAACCCTAACCCTAACCCTAACCCTAACCCTAACCCTAACCCTAACCCTAACCCTAACCCTAACCCTAACCCTAACCCTAACCCTAACCCTAACCCTAACCCTAACCCTAACCCTAACCCTAACCCTAACCCTAACCCTAACCCTAACCCTAACCCTAACCCTAACCCTAACCCTAACCCTAACCCTAACCCTAACCCTAACCCTAACCCTAACCCTAACCCTAACCCTAACCCTAACCCTAACCCTAACCCTAACCCTAACCCTAACCCTAACCCTAACCCTAACCCTAACCCTAACCCTAACCCTAACCCTAACCCTAACCCTAACCCTAACCCTAACCCTAACCCTAACCCTAACCCTAACCCTAACCCTAACCCTAACCCTAACCCTAACCCTAACCCTAACCCTAACCCTAACCCTAACCCTAACCCTAACCCTAACCCTAACCCTAACCCTAACCCTAACCCTAACCCTAACCCTAACCCTAACCCTAACCCTAACCCTAACCCTAACCCTAACCCTAACCCTAACCCTAACCCTAACCCTAACCCTAACCCTAACCCTAACCCTAACCCTAACCCTAACCCTAACCCTAACCCTAACCCTAACCCTAACCCTAACCCTAACCCTAACCCTAACCCTAACCCTAACCCTAACCCTAACCCTAACCCTAACCCTAACCCTAACCCTAACCCTAACCCTAACCCTAACCCTAACCCTAACCCTAACCCTAACCCTAACCCTAACCCTAACCCTAACCCTAACCCTAACCCTAACCCTAACCCTAACCCTAACCCTAACCCTAACCCTAACCCTAACCCTAACCCTAACCCTAACCCTAACCCTAACCCTAACCCTAACCCTAACCCTAACCCTAACCCTAACCCTAACCCTAACCCTAACCCTAACCCTAACCCTAACCCTAACCCTAACCCTAACCCTAACCCTAACCCTAACCCTAACCCTAACCCTAACCCTAACCCTAACCCTAACCCTAACCCTAACCCTAACCCTAACCCTAACCCTAACCCTAACCCTAACCCTAACCCTAACCCTAACCCTAACCCTAACCCTAACCCTAACCCTAACCCTAACCCTAACCCTAACCCTAACCCTAACCCTAACCCTAACCCTAACCCTAACCCTAACCCTAACCCTAACCCTAACCCTAACCCTAACCCTAACCCTAACCCTAACCCTAACCCTAACCCTAACCCTAACCCTAACCCTAACCCTAACCCTAACCCTAACCCTAACCCTAACCCTAACCCTAACCCTAACCCTAACCCTAACCCTAACCCTAACCCTAACCCTAACCCTAACCCTAACCCTAACCCTAACCCTAACCCTAACCCTAACCCTAACCCTAACCCTAACCCTAACCCTAACCCTAACCCTAACCCTAACCCTAACCCTAACCCTAACCCTAACCCTAACCCTAACCCTAACCCTAACCCTAACCCTAACCCTAACCCTAACCCTAACCCTAACCCTAACCCTAACCCTAACCCTAACCCTAACCCTAACCCTAACCCTAACCCTAACCCTAACCCTAACCCTAACCCTAACCCTAACCCTAACCCTAACCCTAACCCTAACCCTAACCCTAACCCTAACCCTAACCCTAACCCTAACCCTAACCCTAACCCTAACCCTAACCCTAACCCTAACCCTAACCCTAACCCTAACCCTAACCCTAACCCTAACCCTAACCCTAACCCTAACCCTAACCCTAACCCTAACCCTAACCCTAACCCTAACCCTAACCCTAACCCTAACCCTAACCCTAACCCTAACCCTAACCCTAACCCTAACCCTAACCCTAACCCTAACCCTAACCCTAACCCTAACCCTAACCCTAACCCTAACCCTAACCCTAACCCTAACCCTAACCCTAACCCTAACCCTAACCCTAACCCTAACCCTAACCCTAACCCTAACCCTAACCCTAACCCTAACCCTAACCCTAACCCTAACCCTAACCCTAACCCTAACCCTAACCCTAACCCTAACCCTAACCCTAACCCTAACCCTAACCCTAACCCTAACCCTAACCCTAACCCTAACCCTAACCCTAACCCTAACCCTAACCCTAACCCTAACCCTAACCCTAACCCTAACCCTAACCCTAACCCTAACCCTAACCCTAACCCTAACCCTAACCCTAACCCTAACCCTAACCCTAACCCTAACCCTAACCCTAACCCTAACCCTAACCCTAACCCTAACCCTAACCCTAACCCTAACCCTAACCCTAACCCTAACCCTAACCCTAACCCTAACCCTAACCCTAACCCTAACCCTAACCCTAACCCTAACCCTAACCCTAACCCTAACCCTAACCCTAACCCTAACCCTAACCCTAACCCTAACCCTAACCCTAACCCTAACCCTAACCCTAACCCTAACCCTAACCCTAACCCTAACCCTAACCCTAACCCTAACCCTAACCCTAACCCTAACCCTAACCCTAACCCTAACCCTAACCCTAACCCTAACCCTAACCCTAACCCTAACCCTAACCCTAACCCTAACCCTAACCCTAACCCTAACCCTAACCCTAACCCTAACCCTAACCCTAACCCTAACCCTAACCCTAACCCTAACCCTAACCCTAACCCTAACCCTAACCCTAACCCTAACCCTAACCCTAACCCTAACCCATTTCAAAACGCAAATGGGAGAGAGCCACATTATTTGATCTCATGGGAAAGTAAAATAAATGTATTAAGTCCACAAAGACAAAACTTTATTAATTTACAAAAATCGACCGCACTCTTCAACACATCTCTAAACCCAACCCGGGTGACCTTTCACACCTAAAACTTAACCCAAGTGCCTAGAGCCCTAAGACCAGGGACCCTAAGACCCCGAACCCTACCCAAACGCTGAATTAGCGTTACACACATACCTAAAACTTGGTGGGTAATTTTTTCACAGCAACTTGGTTGTGTTGCGGGCTGACGCTGGCCTTTCTCGATGTCGTTCGGATCCGTTCGGCCGACTCGGACGCCGCGGGCGTGGCGGGCAGTTGATGTCGATGGACCGTGCATAACCGGGGATGGACTCAGTCCAACCTCTGGATTTTTCCTCACCCTAACCCAGCCAGTGCCTCCAGCTCTGCACCTCGCCTGCTGCGGACGGGAACGCCGGCGGATCCATCGATGTCGGGGAAATGAGTCTCCAACTCGGAGCATTTAATAAATTGATGTCAAAAAGTACACAACAAGACAATAGAAAATGTAACGCTAAGTTTATGACGCACCACAAAGTGCCGATATTCAGTTTTGGGAAACATCGAGAAAAATCGAAACATCGAGAAAGTGTGAAAACAGAGAGAGAGAGAGTGTTAGGAAGCCACGCCCACTGAGAAGTCTATATAAATGAGCTGATGTGAAGTATTCCAGCCATTCAGTTGCTCAAACTAGCCTGAGGAAGGAAAAGAAACTCCGAAACGTCGCGATCAGGTTTGAGCAGTACATTTAGGGCCTCCATTTCAAAACGCAAATGGGAGAGAGCCACATTATTTGATCTCATGGGAAAGTAAAATAAATGTATTAAGTCCACAAAGACAAAACTTTATTAATTTACAAAAATCGACCGCACTCTTCAACACATCTCTAAACCCAACCCGGGTGACCTTTCACACCTAAAACTTAACCCAAGTGCCTAGAGCCCTAAGACCAGGGACCCTAAGACCCCGAACCCTACCCAAACGCTGAATTAGCGTTACACACATACCTAAAACTTGGTGGGTAATTTTTTCACAGCAACTTGGTTGTGTTGCGGGCTGACGCTGGCCTTTCTCGATGTCGTTCGGATCCGTTCGGCCGACTCGGACGCCGCGGGCGTGGCGGGCAGTTGATGTCGATGGACCGTGCATAACCGGGGATGGACTCAGTCCAACCTCTGGATTTTTCCTCACCCTAACCCAGCCAGTGCCTCCAGCTCTGCACCTCGCCTGCTGCGGACGGGAACGCCGGCGGATCCATCGATGTCGGGGAAATGAGTCTCCAACTCGGAGCATTTAATAAATTGATGTCAAAAAGTACACAACAAGACAATAGAAAATGTAACGCTAAGTTTATGACGCACCACAAAGTGCCGATATTCAGTTTTGGGAAACATCGAGAAAAATCGAAACATCGAGAAAGTGTGAAAACAGAGAGAGAGAGAGTGTTAGGAAGCCACGCCCACTGAGAAGTCTATATAAATGAGCTGATGTGAAGTATTCCAGCCATTCAGTTGCTCAAACTAGCCTGAGGAAGGAAAAGAAACTCCGAAACGTCGCGATCAGGTTTGAGCAGTACATTTAGGGCCTCCATTTCAAAACGCAAATGGGAGAGAGCCACATTATTTGATCTCATGGGAAAGTAAAATAAATGTATTAAGTCCACAAAGACAAAACTTTATTAATTTACAAAAATCGACCGCACTCTTCAACACATCTCTAAACCCAACCCGGGTGACCTTTCACACCTAAAACTTAACCCAAGTGCCTAGAGCCCTAAGACCAGGGACCCTAAGACCCCGAACCCTACCCARACGCTGAATTAGCGTTACACACATACCTAAAACTTGGTGGGTAATTTTTTCACAGCAACTTGGTTGTGTTGCGGGCTGACGCTGGCCTTTCTCGATGTCGTTCGGATCCGTTCGGCCGACTCGGACGCCGCGGGCGTGGCGGGCAGTTGATGTCGATGGACCGTGCATAACCGGGGATGGACTCAGTCCAACCTCTGGATTTTTCCTCACCCTAACCCAGCCAGTGCCTCCAGCTCTGCACCTCGCCTGCTGCGGACGGGAACGCCGGCGGATCCATCGATGTCGGGGAAATGAGTCTCCAACTCGGAGCATTTAATAAATTGATGTCAAAAAGTACACAACAAGACAATAGAAAATGTAACGCTAAGTTTATGACGCACCACAAAGTGCCGATATTCAGTTTTGGGAAACATCGAGAAAAATCGAAACATCGAGAAAGTGTGAAAACAGAGAGAGAGAGAGTGTTAGGAAGCCACGCCCACTGAGAAGTCTATATAAATGAGCTGATGTGAAGTATTCCAGCCATTCAGTTGCTCAAACTAGCCTGAGGAAGGAAAAGAAACTCCGAAACGTCGCGATCAGGTTTGAGCAGTACATTTAGGGCCTCCATTTCAAAACGCAAATGGGAGAGAGCCACATTATTTGATCTCATGGGAAAGTAAAATAAATGTATTAAGTCCACAAAGACAAAACTTTATTAATTTACAAAAATCGACCGCACTCTTCAACACATCTCTAAACCCAACCCGGGTGACCTTTCACACCTAAAACTTAACCCAAGTGCCTAGAGCCCTAAGACCAGGGACCCTAAGACCCCGAACCCTACCCARACGCTGAATTAGCGTTACACACATACCTAAAACTTGGTGGGTAATTTTTTCACAGCAACTTGGTTGTGTTGCGGGCTGACGCTGGCCTTTCTCGATGTCGTTCGGATCCGTTCGGCCGACTCGGACGCCGCGGGCGTGGCGGGCAGTTGATGTCGATGGACCGTGCATAACCGGGGATGGACTCAGTCCAACCTCTGGATTTTTCCTCACCCTAACCCAGCCAGTGCCTCCAGCTCTGCACCTCGCCTGCTGCGGACGGGAACGCCGGCGGATCCATCGATGTCGGGGAAATGAGTCTCCAACTCGGAGCATTTAATAAATTGATGTCAAAAAGTACACAACAAGACAATAGAAAATGTAACGCTAAGTTTATGACGCACCACAAAGTGCCGATATTCAGTTTTGGGAAACATCGAGAAAAATCGAAACATCGAGAAAGTGTGAAAACAGAGAGAGAGAGAGTGTTAGGAAGCCACGCCCACTGAGAAGTCTATATAAATGAGCTGATGTGAAGTATTCCAGCCATTCAGTTGCTCAAACTAGCCTGAGGAAGGAAAAGAAACTCCGAAACGTCGCGATCAGGTTTGAGCAGTACATTTAGGGCCTCCATTTCAAAACGCAAATGGGAGAGAGCCACATTATTTGATCTCATGGGAAAGTAAAATAAATGTATTAAGTCCACAAAGACAAAACTTTATTAATTTACAAAAATCGACCGCACTCTTCAACACATCTCTAAACCCAACCCGGGTGACCTTTCACACCTAAAACTTAACCCAAGTGCCTAGAGCCCTAAGACCAGGGACCCTAAGACCCCGAACCCTACCCAAACGCTGAATTAGCGTTACACACATACCTAAAACTTGGTGGGTAATTTTTTCACAGCAACTTGGTTGTGTTGCGGGCTGACGCTGGCCTTTCTCGATGTCGTTCGGATCCGTTCGGCCGACTCGGACGCCGCGGGCGTGGCGGGCAGTTGATGTCGATGGACCGTGCATAACCGGGGATGGACTCAGTCCAACCTCTGGATTTTTCCTCACCCTAACCCAGCCAGTGCCTCCAGCTCTGCACCTCGCCTGCTGCGGACGGGAACGCCGGCGGATCCATCGATGTCGGGGAAATGAGTCTCCAACTCGGAGCATTTAATAAATTGATGTCAAAAAGTACACAACAAGACAATAGAAAATGTAACGCTAAGTTTATGACGCACCACAAAGTGCCGATATTCAGTTTTGGGAAACATCGAGAAAAATCGAAACATCGAGAAAGTGTGAAAACAGAGAGAGAGAGAGTGTTAGGAAGCCACGCCCACTGAGAAGTCTATATAAATGAGCTGATGTGAAGTATTCCAGCCATTCAGTTGCTCAAACTAGCCTGAGGAAGGAAAAGAAACTCCGAAACGTCGCGATCAGGTTTGAGCAGTACATTTAGGGCCTCCATTTCAAAACGCAAATGGGAGAGAGCCACATTATTTGATCTCATGGGAAAGTAAAATAAATGTATTAAGTCCACAAAGACAAAACTTTATTAATTTACAAAAATCGACCGCACTCTTCAACACATCTCTAAACCCAACCCGGGTGACCTTTCACACCTAAAACTTAACCCAAGTGCCTAGAGCCCTAAGACCAGGGACCCTAAGACCCCGAACCCTACCCAAACGCTGAATTAGCGTTACACACATACCTAAAACTTGGTGGGTAATTTTTTCACAGCAACTTGGTTGTGTTGCGGGCTGACGCTGGCCTTTCTCGATGTCGTTCGGATCCGTTCGGCCGACTCGGACGCCGCGGGCGTGGCGGGCAGTTGATGTCGATGGACCGTGCATAACCGGGGATGGACTCAGTCCAACCTCTGGATTTTTCCTCACCCTAACCCAGCCAGTGCCTCCAGCTCTGCACCTCGCCTGCTGCGGACGGGAACGCCGGCGGATCCATCGATGTCGGGGAAATGAGTCTCCAACTCGGAGCATTTAATAAATTGATGTCAAAAAGTACACAACAAGACAATAGAAAATGTAACGCTAAGTTTATGACGCACCACAAAGTGCCGATATTCAGTTTTGGGAAACATCGAGAAAAATCGAAACATCGAGAAAGTGTGAAAACAGAGAGAGAGAGAGTGTTAGGAAGCCACGCCCACTGAGAAGTCTATATAAATGAGCTGATGTGAAGTATTCCAGCCATTCAGTTGCTCAAACTAGCCTGAGGAAGGAAAAGAAACTCCGAAACGTCGCGATCAGGTTTGAGCAGTACATTTAGGGCCTCCATTTCAAAACGCAAATGGGAGAGAGCCACATTATTTGATCTCATGGGAAAGTAAAATAAATGTATTAAGTCCACAAAGACAAAACTTTATTAATTTACAAAAATCGACCGCACTCTTCAACACATCTCTAAACCCAACCCGGGTGACCTTTCACACCTAAAACTTAACCCAAGTGCCTAGAGCCCTAAGACCAGGGACCCTAAGACCCCGAACCCTACCCAAACGCTGAATTAGCGTTACACACATACCTAAAACTTGGTGGGTAATTTTTTCACAGCAACTTGGTTGTGTTGCGGGCTGACGCTGGCCTTTCTCGATGTCGTTCGGATCCGTTCGGCCGACTCGGACGCCGCGGGCGTGGCGGGCAGTTGATGTCGATGGACCGTGCATAACCGGGGATGGACTCAGTCCAACCTCTGGATTTTTCCTCACCCTAACCCAGCCAGTGCCTCCAGCTCTGCACCTCGCCTGCTGCGGACGGGAACGCCGGCGGATCCATCGATGTCGGGGAAATGAGTCTCCAACTCGGAGCATTTAATAAATTGATGTCAAAAAGTACACAACAAGACAATAGAAAATGTAACGCTAAGTTTATGACGCACCACAAAGTGCCGATATTCAGTTTTGGGAAACATCGAGAAAAATCGAAACATCGAGAAAGTGTGAAAACAGAGAGAGAGAGAGTGTTAGGAAGCCACGCCCACTGAGAAGTCTATATAAATGAGCTGATGTGAAGTATTCCAGCCATTCAGTTGCTCAAACTAGCCTGAGGAAGGAAAAGAAACTCCGAAACGTCGCGATCAGGTTTGAGCAGTACATTTAGGGCCTCCATTTCAAAACGCAAATGGGAGAGAGCCACATTATTTGATCTCATGGGAAAGTAAAATAAATGTATTAAGTCCACAAAGACAAAACTTTATTAATTTACAAAAATCGACCGCACTCTTCAACACATCTCTAAACCCAACCCGGGTGACCTTTCACACCTAAAACTTAACCCAAGTGCCTAGAGCCCTAAGACCAGGGACCCTAAGACCCCGAACCCTACCCAAACGCTGAATTAGCGTTACACACATACCTAAAACTTGGTGGGTAATTTTTTCACAGCAACTTGGTTGTGTTGCGGGCTGACGCTGGCCTTTCTCGATGTCGTTCGGATCCGTTCGGCCGACTCGGACGCCGCGGGCGTGGCGGGCAGTTGATGTCGATGGACCGTGCATAACCGGGGATGGACTCAGTCCAACCTCTGGATTTTTCCTCACCCTAACCCAGCCAGTGCCTCCAGCTCTGCACCTCGCCTGCTGCGGACGGGAACGCCGGCGGATCCATCGATGTCGGGGAAATGAGTCTCCAACTCGGAGCATTTAATAAATTGATGTCAAAAAGTACACAACAAGACAATAGAAAATGTAACGCTAAGTTTATGACGCACCACAAAGTGCCGATATTCAGTTTTGGGAAACATCGAGAAAAATCGAAACATCGAGAAAGTGTGAAAACAGAGAGAGAGAGAGTGTTAGGAAGCCACGCCCACTGAGAAGTCTATATAAATGAGCTGATGTGAAGTATTCCAGCCATTCAGTTGCTCAAACTAGCCTGAGGAAGGAAAAGAAACTCCGAAACGTCGCGATCAGGTTTGAGCAGTACATTTAGGGCCTCCATTTCAAAACGCAAATGGGAGAGAGCCACATTATTTGATCTCATGGGAAAGTAAAATAAATGTATTAAGTCCACAAAGACAAAACTTTATTAATTTACAAAAATCGACCGCACTCTTCAACACATCTCTAAACCCAACCCGGGTGACCTTTCACACCTAAAACTTAACCCAAGTGCCTAGAGCCCTAAGACCAGGGACCCTAAGACCCCGAACCCTACCCAAACGCTGAATTAGCGTTACACACATACCTAAAACTTGGTGGGTAATTTTTTCACAGCAACTTGGTTGTGTTGCGGGCTGACGCTGGCCTTTCTCGATGTCGTTCGGATCCGTTCGGCCGACTCGGACGCCGCGGGCGTGGCGGGCAGTTGATGTCGATGGACCGTGCATAACCGGGGATGGACTCAGTCCAACCTCTGGATTTTTCCTCACCCTAACCCAGCCAGTGCCTCCAGCTCTGCACCTCGCCTGCTGCGGACGGGAACGCCGGCGGATCCATCGATGTCGGGGAAATGAGTCTCCAACTCGGAGCATTTAATAAATTGATGTCAAAAAGTACACAACAAGACAATAGAAAATGTAACGCTAAGTTTATGACGCACCACAAAGTGCCGATATTCAGTTTTGGGAAACATCGAGAAAAATCGAAACATCGAGAAAGTGTGAAAACAGAGAGAGAGAGAGTGTTAGGAAGCCACGCCCACTGAGAAGTCTATATAAATGAGCTGATGTGAAGTATTCCAGCCATTCAGTTGCTCAAACTAGCCTGAGGAAGGAAAAGAAACTCCGAAACGTCGCGATCAGGTTTGAGCAGTACATTTAGGGCCTCCATTTCAAAACGCAAATGGGAGAGAGCCACATTATTTGATCTCATGGGAAAGTAAAATAAATGTATTAAGTCCACAAAGACAAAACTTTATTAATTTACAAAAATCGACCGCACTCTTCAACACATCTCTAAACCCAACCCGGGTGACCTTTCACACCTAAAACTTAACCCAAGTGCCTAGAGCCCTAAGACCAGGGACCCTAAGACCCCGAACCCTACCCAAACGCTGAATTAGCGTTACACACATACCTAAAACTTGGTGGGTAATTTTTTCACAGCAACTTGGTTGTGTTGCGGGCTGACGCTGGCCTTTCTCGATGTCGTTCGGATCCGTTCGGCCGACTCGGACGCCGCGGGCGTGGCGGGCAGTTGATGTCGATGGACCGTGCATAACCGGGGATGGACTCAGTCCAACCTCTGGATTTTTCCTCACCCTAACCCAGCCAGTGCCTCCAGCTCTGCACCTCGCCTGCTGCGGACGGGAACGCCGGCGGATCCATCGATGTCGGGGAAATGAGTCTCCAACTCGGAGCATTTAATAAATTGATGTCAAAAAGTACACAACAAGACAATAGAAAATGTAACGCTAAGTTTATGACGCACCACAAAGTGCCGATATTCAGTTTTGGGAAACATCGAGAAAAATCGAAACATCGAGAAAGTGTGAAAACAGAGAGAGAGAGAGTGTTAGGAAGCCACGCCCACTGAGAAGTCTATATAAATGAGCTGATGTGAAGTATTCCAGCCATTCAGTTGCTCAAACTAGCCTGAGGAAGGAAAAGAAACTCCGAAACGTCGCGATCAGGTTTGAGCAGTACATTTAGGGCCTCCATTTCAAAACGCAAATGGGAGAGAGCCACATTATTTGATCTCATGGGAAAGTAAAATAAATGTATTAAGTCCACAAAGACAAAACTTTATTAATTTACAAAAATCGACCGCACTCTTCAACACATCTCTAAACCCAACCCGGGTGACCTTTCACACCTAAAACTTAACCCAAGTGCCTAGAGCCCTAAGACCAGGGACCCTAAGACCCCGAACCCTACCCAAACGCTGAATTAGCGTTACACACATACCTAAAACTTGGTGGGTAATTTTTTCACAGCAACTTGGTTGTGTTGCGGGCTGACGCTGGCCTTTCTCGATGTCGTTCGGATCCGTTCGGCCGACTCGGACGCCGCGGGCGTGGCGGGCAGTTGATGTCGATGGACCGTGCATAACCGGGGATGGACTCAGTCCAACCTCTGGATTTTTCCTCACCCTAACCCAGCCAGTGCCTCCAGCTCTGCACCTCGCCTGCTGCGGACGGGAACGCCGGCGGATCCATCGATGTCGGGGAAATGAGTCTCCAACTCGGAGCATTTAATAAATTGATGTCAAAAAGTACACAACAAGACAATAGAAAATGTAACGCTAAGTTTATGACGCACCACAAAGTGCCGATATTCAGTTTTGGGAAACATCGAGAAAAATCGAAACATCGAGAAAGTGTGAAAACAGAGAGAGAGAGAGTGTTAGGAAGCCACGCCCACTGAGAAGTCTATATAAATGAGCTGATGTGAAGTATTCCAGCCATTCAGTTGCTCAAACTAGCCTGAGGAAGGAAAAGAAACTCCGAAACGTCGCGATCAGGTTTGAGCAGTACATTTAGGGCCTCCATTTCAAAACGCAAATGGGAGAGAGCCACATTATTTGATCTCATGGGAAAGTAAAATAAATGTATTAAGTCCACAAAGACAAAACTTTATTAATTTACAAAAATCGACCGCACTCTTCAACACATCTCTAAACCCAACCCGGGTGACCTTTCACACCTAAAACTTAACCCAAGTGCCTAGAGCCCTAAGACCAGGGACCCTAAGACCCCGAACCCTACCCAAACGCTGAATTAGCGTTACACACATACCTAAAACTTGGTGGGTAATTTTTTCACAGCAACTTGGTTGTGTTGCGGGCTGACGCTGGCCTTTCTCGATGTCGTTCGGATCCGTTCGGCCGACTCGGACGCCGCGGGCGTGGCGGGCAGTTGATGTCGATGGACCGTGCATAACCGGGGATGGACTCAGTCCAACCTCTGGATTTTTCCTCACCCTAACCCAGCCAGTGCCTCCAGCTCTGCACCTCGCCTGCTGCGGACGGGAACGCCGGCGGATCCATCGATGTCGGGGAAATGAGTCTCCAACTCGGAGCATTTAATAAATTGATGTCAAAAAGTACACAACAAGACAATAGAAAATGTAACGCTAAGTTTATGACGCACCACAAAGTGCCGATATTCAGTTTTGGGAAACATCGAGAAAAATCGAAACATCGAGAAAGTGTGAAAACAGAGAGAGAGAGAGTGTTAGGAAGCCACGCCCACTGAGAAGTCTATATAAATGAGCTGATGTGAAGTATTCCAGCCATTCAGTTGCTCAAACTAGCCTGAGGAAGGAAAAGAAACTCCGAAACGTCGCGATCAGGTTTGAGCAGTACATTTAGGGCCTCCATTTCAAAACGCAAATGGGAGAGAGCCACATTATTTGATCTCATGGGAAAGTAAAATAAATGTATTAAGTCCACAAAGACAAAACTTTATTAATTTACAAAAATCGACCGCACTCTTCAACACATCTCTAAACCCAACCCGGGTGACCTTTCACACCTAAAACTTAACCCAAGTGCCTAGAGCCCTAAGACCAGGGACCCTAAGACCCCGAACCCTACCCAAACGCTGAATTAGCGTTACACACATACCTAAAACTTGGTGGGTAATTTTTTCACAGCAACTTGGTTGTGTTGCGGGCTGACGCTGGCCTTTCTCGATGTCGTTCGGATCCGTTCGGCCGACTCGGACGCCGCGGGCGTGGCGGGCAGTTGATGTCGATGGACCGTGCATAACCGGGGATGGACTCAGTCCAACCTCTGGATTTTTCCTCACCCTAACCCAGCCAGTGCCTCCAGCTCTGCACCTCGCCTGCTGCGGACGGGAACGCCGGCGGATCCATCGATGTCGGGGAAATGAGTCTCCAACTCGGAGCATTTAATAAATTGATGTCAAAAAGTACACAACAAGACAATAGAAAATGTAACGCTAAGTTTATGACGCACCACAAAGTGCCGATATTCAGTTTTGGGAAACATCGAGAAAAATCGAAACATCGAGAAAGTGTGAAAACAGAGAGAGAGAGAGTGTTAGGAAGCCACGCCCACTGAGAAGTCTATATAAATGAGCTGATGTGAAGTATTCCAGCCATTCAGTTGCTCAAACTAGCCTGAGGAAGGAAAAGAAACTCCGAAACGTCGCGATCAGGTTTGAGCAGTACATTTAGGGCCTCCATTTCAAAACGCAAATGGGAGAGAGCCACATTATTTGATCTCATGGGAAAGTAAAATAAATGTATTAAGTCCACAAAGACAAAACTTTATTAATTTACAAAAATCGACCGCACTCTTCAACACATCTCTAAACCCAACCCGGGTGACCTTTCACACCTAAAACTTAACCCAAGTGCCTAGAGCCCTAAGACCAGGGACCCTAAGACCCCGAACCCTACCCAAACGCTGAATTAGCGTTACACACATACCTAAAACTTGGTGGGTAATTTTTTCACAGCAACTTGGTTGTGTTGCGGGCTGACGCTGGCCTTTCTCGATGTCGTTCGGATCCGTTCGGCCGACTCGGACGCCGCGGGCGTGGCGGGCAGTTGATGTCGATGGACCGTGCATAACCGGGGATGGACTCAGTCCAACCTCTGGATTTTTCCTCACCCTAACCCAGCCAGTGCCTCCAGCTCTGCACCTCGCCTGCTGCGGACGGGAACGCCGGCGGATCCATCGATGTCGGGGAAATGAGTCTCCAACTCGGAGCATTTAATAAATTGATGTCAAAAAGTACACAACAAGACAATAGAAAATGTAACGCTAAGTTTATGACGCACCACAAAGTGCCGATATTCAGTTTTGGGAAACATCGAGAAAAATCGAAACATCGAGAAAGTGTGAAAACAGAGAGAGAGAGAGTGTTAGGAAGCCACGCCCACTGAGAAGTCTATATAAATGAGCTGATGTGAAGTATTCCAGCCATTCAGTTGCTCAAACTAGCCTGAGGAAGGAAAAGAAACTCCGAAACGTCGCGATCAGGTTTGAGCAGTACATTTAGGGCCTCCATTTCAAAACGCAAATGGGAGAGAGCCACATTATTTGATCTCATGGGAAAGTAAAATAAATGTATTAAGTCCACAAAGACAAAACTTTATTAATTTACAAAAATCGACCGCACTCTTCAACACATCTCTAAACCCAACCCGGGTGACCTTTCACACCTAAAACTTAACCCAAGTGCCTAGAGCCCTAAGACCAGGGACCCTAAGACCCCGAACCCTACCCAAACGCTGAATTAGCGTTACACACATACCTAAAACTTGGTGGGTAATTTTTTCACAGCAACTTGGTTGTGTTGCGGGCTGACGCTGGCCTTTCTCGATGTCGTTCGGATCCGTTCGGCCGACTCGGACGCCGCGGGCGTGGCGGGCAGTTGATGTCGATGGACCGTGCATAACCGGGGATGGACTCAGTCCAACCTCTGGATTTTTCCTCACCCTAACCCAGCCAGTGCCTCCAGCTCTGCACCTCGCCTGCTGCGGACGGGAACGCCGGCGGATCCATCGATGTCGGGGAAATGAGTCTCCAACTCGGAGCATTTAATAAATTGATGTCAAAAAGTACACAACAAGACAATAGAAAATGTAACGCTAAGTTTATGACGCACCACAAAGTGCCGATATTCAGTTTTGGGAAACATCGAGAAAAATCGAAACATCGAGAAAGTGTGAAAACAGAGAGAGAGAGAGTGTTAGGAAGCCACGCCCACTGAGAAGTCTATATAAATGAGCTGATGTGAAGTATTCCAGCCATTCAGTTGCTCAAACTAGCCTGAGGAAGGAAAAGAAACTCCGAAACGTCGCGATCAGGTTTGAGCAGTACATTTAGGGCCTCCATTTCAAAACGCAAATGGGAGAGAGCCACATTATTTGATCTCATGGGAAAGTAAAATAAATGTATTAAGTCCACAAAGACAAAACTTTATTAATTTACAAAAATCGACCGCACTCTTCAACACATCTCTAAACCCAACCCGGGTGACCTTTCACACCTAAAACTTAACCCAAGTGCCTAGAGCCCTAAGACCAGGGACCCTAAGACCCCGAACCCTACCCAAACGCTGAATTAGCGTTACACACATACCTAAAACTTGGTGGGTAATTTTTTCACAGCAACTTGGTTGTGTTGCGGGCTGACGCTGGCCTTTCTCGATGTCGTTCGGATCCGTTCGGCCGACTCGGACGCCGCGGGCGTGGCGGGCAGTTGATGTCGATGGACCGTGCATAACCGGGGATGGACTCAGTCCAACCTCTGGATTTTTCCTCACCCTAACCCAGCCAGTGCCTCCAGCTCTGCACCTCGCCTGCTGCGGACGGGAACGCCGGCGGATCCATCGATGTCGGGGAAATGAGTCTCCAACTCGGAGCATTTAATAAATTGATGTCAAAAAGTACACAACAAGACAATAGAAAATGTAACGCTAAGTTTATGACGCACCACAAAGTGCCGATATTCAGTTTTGGGAAACATCGAGAAAAATCGAAACATCGAGAAAGTGTGAAAACAGAGAGAGAGAGAGTGTTAGGAAGCCACGCCCACTGAGAAGTCTATATAAATGAGCTGATGTGAAGTATTCCAGCCATTCAGTTGCTCAAACTAGCCTGAGGAAGGAAAAGAAACTCCGAAACGTCGCGATCAGGTTTGAGCAGTACATTTAGGGCCTCCATTTCAAAACGCAAATGGGAGAGAGCCACATTATTTGATCTCATGGGAAAGTAAAATAAATGTATTAAGTCCACAAAGACAAAACTTTATTAATTTACAAAAATCGACCGCACTCTTCAACACATCTCTAAACCCAACCCGGGTGACCTTTCACACCTAAAACTTAACCCAAGTGCCTAGAGCCCTAAGACCAGGGACCCTAAGACCCCGAACCCTACCCAAACGCTGAATTAGCGTTACACACATACCTAAAACTTGGTGGGTAATTTTTTCACAGCAACTTGGTTGTGTTGCGGGCTGACGCTGGCCTTTCTCGATGTCGTTCGGATCCGTTCGGCCGACTCGGACGCCGCGGGCGTGGCGGGCAGTTGATGTCGATGGACCGTGCATAACCGGGGATGGACTCAGTCCAACCTCTGGATTTTTCCTCACCCTAACCCAGCCAGTGCCTCCAGCTCTGCACCTCGCCTGCTGCGGACGGGAACGCCGGCGGATCCATCGATGTCGGGGAAATGAGTCTCCAACTCGGAGCATTTAATAAATTGATGTCAAAAAGTACACAACAAGACAATAGAAAATGTAACGCTAAGTTTATGACGCACCACAAAGTGCCGATATTCAGTTTTGGGAAACATCGAGAAAAATCGAAACATCGAGAAAGTGTGAAAACAGAGAGAGAGAGAGTGTTAGGAAGCCACGCCCACTGAGAAGTCTATATAAATGAGCTGATGTGAAGTATTCCAGCCATTCAGTTGCTCAAACTAGCCTGAGGAAGGAAAAGAAACTCCGAAACGTCGCGATCAGGTTTGAGCAGTACATTTAGGGCCTCCATTTCAAAACGCAAATGGGAGAGAGCCACATTATTTGATCTCATGGGAAAGTAAAATAAATGTATTAAGTCCACAAAGACAAAACTTTATTAATTTACAAAAATCGACCGCACTCTTCAACACATCTCTAAACCCAACCCGGGTGACCTTTCACACCTAAAACTTAACCCAAGTGCCTAGAGCCCTAAGACCAGGGACCCTAAGACCCCGAACCCTACCCAAACGCTGAATTAGCGTTACACACATACCTAAAACTTGGTGGGTAATTTTTTCACAGCAACTTGGTTGTGTTGCGGGCTGACGCTGGCCTTTCTCGATGTCGTTCGGATCCGTTCGGCCGACTCGGACGCCGCGGGCGTGGCGGGCAGTTGATGTCGATGGACCGTGCATAACCGGGGATGGACTCAGTCCAACCTCTGGATTTTTCCTCACCCTAACCCAGCCAGTGCCTCCAGCTCTGCACCTCGCCTGCTGCGGACGGGAACGCCGGCGGATCCATCGATGTCGGGGAAATGAGTCTCCAACTCGGAGCATTTAATAAATTGATGTCAAAAAGTACACAACAAGACAATAGAAAATGTAACGCTAAGTTTATGACGCACCACAAAGTGCCGATATTCAGTTTTGGGAAACATCGAGAAAAATCGAAACATCGAGAAAGTGTGAAAACAGAGAGAGAGAGAGTGTTAGGAAGCCACGCCCACTGAGAAGTCTATATAAATGAGCTGATGTGAAGTATTCCAGCCATTCAGTTGCTCAAACTAGCCTGAGGAAGGAAAAGAAACTCCGAAACGTCGCGATCAGGTTTGAGCAGTACATTTAGGGCCTCCATTTCAAAACGCAAATGGGAGAGAGCCACATTATTTGATCTCATGGGAAAGTAAAATAAATGTATTAAGTCCACAAAGACAAAACTTTATTAATTTACAAAAATCGACCGCACTCTTCAACACATCTCTAAACCCAACCCGGGTGACCTTTCACACCTAAAACTTAACCCAAGTGCCTAGAGCCCTAAGACCAGGGACCCTAAGACCCCGAACCCTACCCAAACGCTGAATTAGCGTTACACACATACCTAAAACTTGGTGGGTAATTTTTTCACAGCAACTTGGTTGTGTTGCGGGCTGACGCTGGCCTTTCTCGATGTCGTTCGGATCCGTTCGGCCGACTCGGACGCCGCGGGCGTGGCGGGCAGTTGATGTCGATGGACCGTGCATAACCGGGGATGGACTCAGTCCAACCTCTGGATTTTTCCTCACCCTAACCCAGCCAGTGCCTCCAGCTCTGCACCTCGCCTGCTGCGGACGGGAACGCCGGCGGATCCATCGATGTCGGGGAAATGAGTCTCCAACTCGGAGCATTTAATAAATTGATGTCAAAAAGTACACAACAAGACAATAGAAAATGTAACGCTAAGTTTATGACGCACCACAAAGTGCCGATATTCAGTTTTGGGAAACATCGAGAAAAATCGAAACATCGAGAAAGTGTGAAAACAGAGAGAGAGAGAGTGTTAGGAAGCCACGCCCACTGAGAAGTCTATATAAATGAGCTGATGTGAAGTATTCCAGCCATTCAGTTGCTCAAACTAGCCTGAGGAAGGAAAAGAAACTCCGAAACGTCGCGATCAGGTTTGAGCAGTACATTTAGGGCCTCCATTTCAAAACGCAAATGGGAGAGAGCCACATTATTTGATCTCATGGGAAAGTAAAATAAATGTATTAAGTCCACAAAGACAAAACTTTATTAATTTACAAAAATCGACCGCACTCTTCAACACATCTCTAAACCCAACCCGGGTGACCTTTCACACCTAAAACTTAACCCAAGTGCCTAGAGCCCTAAGACCAGGGACCCTAAGACCCCGAACCCTACCCAAACGCTGAATTAGCGTTACACACATACCTAAAACTTGGTGGGTAATTTTTTCACAGCAACTTGGTTGTGTTGCGGGCTGACGCTGGCCTTTCTCGATGTCGTTCGGATCCGTTCGGCCGACTCGGACGCCGCGGGCGTGGCGGGCAGTTGATGTCGATGGACCGTGCATAACCGGGGATGGACTCAGTCCAACCTCTGGATTTTTCCTCACCCTAACCCAGCCAGTGCCTCCAGCTCTGCACCTCGCCTGCTGCGGACGGGAACGCCGGCGGATCCATCGATGTCGGGGAAATGAGTCTCCAACTCGGAGCATTTAATAAATTGATGTCAAAAAGTACACAACAAGACAATAGAAAATGTAACGCTAAGTTTATGACGCACCACAAAGTGCCGATATTCAGTTTTGGGAAACATCGAGAAAAATCGAAACATCGAGAAAGTGTGAAAACAGAGAGAGAGAGAGTGTTAGGAAGCCACGCCCACTGAGAAGTCTATATAAATGAGCTGATGTGAAGTATTCCAGCCATTCAGTTGCTCAAACTAGCCTGAGGAAGGAAAAGAAACTCCGAAACGTCGCGATCAGGTTTGAGCAGTACATTTAGGGCCTCCATTTCAAAACGCAAATGGGAGAGAGCCACATTATTTGATCTCATGGGAAAGTAAAATAAATGTATTAAGTCCACAAAGACAAAACTTTATTAATTTACAAAAATCGACCGCACTCTTCAACACATCTCTAAACCCAACCCGGGTGACCTTTCACACCTAAAACTTAACCCAAGTGCCTAGAGCCCTAAGACCAGGGACCCTAAGACCCCGAACCCTACCCAAACGCTGAATTAGCGTTACACACATACCTAAAACTTGGTGGGTAATTTTTTCACAGCAACTTGGTTGTGTTGCGGGCTGACGCTGGCCTTTCTCGATGTCGTTCGGATCCGTTCGGCCGACTCGGACGCCGCGGGCGTGGCGGGCAGTTGATGTCGATGGACCGTGCATAACCGGGGATGGACTCAGTCCAACCTCTGGATTTTTCCTCACCCTAACCCAGCCAGTGCCTCCAGCTCTGCACCTCGCCTGCTGCGGACGGGAACGCCGGCGGATCCATCGATGTCGGGGAAATGAGTCTCCAACTCGGAGCATTTAATAAATTGATGTCAAAAAGTACACAACAAGACAATAGAAAATGTAACGCTAAGTTTATGACGCACCACAAAGTGCCGATATTCAGTTTTGGGAAACATCGAGAAAAATCGAAACATCGAGAAAGTGTGAAAACAGAGAGAGAGAGAGTGTTAGGAAGCCACGCCCACTGAGAAGTCTATATAAATGAGCTGATGTGAAGTATTCCAGCCATTCAGTTGCTCAAACTAGCCTGAGGAAGGAAAAGAAACTCCGAAACGTCGCGATCAGGTTTGAGCAGTACATTTAGGGCCTCCATTTCAAAACGCAAATGGGAGAGAGCCACATTATTTGATCTCATGGGAAAGTAAAATAAATGTATTAAGTCCACAAAGACAAAACTTTATTAATTTACAAAAATCGACCGCACTCTTCAACACATCTCTAAACCCAACCCGGGTGACCTTTCACACCTAAAACTTAACCCAAGTGCCTAGAGCCCTAAGACCAGGGACCCTAAGACCCCGAACCCTACCCAAACGCTGAATTAGCGTTACACACATACCTAAAACTTGGTGGGTAATTTTTTCACAGCAACTTGGTTGTGTTGCGGGCTGACGCTGGCCTTTCTCGATGTCGTTCGGATCCGTTCGGCCGACTCGGACGCCGCGGGCGTGGCGGGCAGTTGATGTCGATGGACCGTGCATAACCGGGGATGGACTCAGTCCAACCTCTGGATTTTTCCTCACCCTAACCCAGCCAGTGCCTCCAGCTCTGCACCTCGCCTGCTGCGGACGGGAACGCCGGCGGATCCATCGATGTCGGGGAAATGAGTCTCCAACTCGGAGCATTTAATAAATTGATGTCAAAAAGTACACAACAAGACAATAGAAAATGTAACGCTAAGTTTATGACGCACCACAAAGTGCCGATATTCAGTTTTGGGAAACATCGAGAAAAATCGAAACATCGAGAAAGTGTGAAAACAGAGAGAGAGAGAGTGTTAGGAAGCCACGCCCACTGAGAAGTCTATATAAATGAGCTGATGTGAAGTATTCCAGCCATTCAGTTGCTCAAACTAGCCTGAGGAAGGAAAAGAAACTCCGAAACGTCGCGATCAGGTTTGAGCAGTACATTTAGGGCCTCCATTTCAAAACGCAAATGGGAGAGAGCCACATTATTTGATCTCATGGGAAAGTAAAATAAATGTATTAAGTCCACAAAGACAAAACTTTATTAATTTACAAAAATCGACCGCACTCTTCAACACATCTCTAAACCCAACCCGGGTGACCTTTCACACCTAAAACTTAACCCAAGTGCCTAGAGCCCTAAGACCAGGGACCCTAAGACCCCGAACCCTACCCAAACGCTGAATTAGCGTTACACACATACCTAAAACTTGGTGGGTAATTTTTTCACAGCAACTTGGTTGTGTTGCGGGCTGACGCTGGCCTTTCTCGATGTCGTTCGGATCCGTTCGGCCGACTCGGACGCCGCGGGCGTGGCGGGCAGTTGATGTCGATGGACCGTGCATAACCGGGGATGGACTCAGTCCAACCTCTGGATTTTTCCTCACCCTAACCCAGCCAGTGCCTCCAGCTCTGCACCTCGCCTGCTGCGGACGGGAACGCCGGCGGATCCATCGATGTCGGGGAAATGAGTCTCCAACTCGGAGCATTTAATAAATTGATGTCAAAAAGTACACAACAAGACAATAGAAAATGTAACGCTAAGTTTATGACGCACCACAAAGTGCCGATATTCAGTTTTGGGAAACATCGAGAAAAATCGAAACATCGAGAAAGTGTGAAAACAGAGAGAGAGAGAGTGTTAGGAAGCCACGCCCACTGAGAAGTCTATATAAATGAGCTGATGTGAAGTATTCCAGCCATTCAGTTGCTCAAACTAGCCTGAGGAAGGAAAAGAAACTCCGAAACGTCGCGATCAGGTTTGAGCAGTACATTTAGGGCCTCCATTTCAAAACGCAAATGGGAGAGAGCCACATTATTTGATCTCATGGGAAAGTAAAATAAATGTATTAAGTCCACAAAGACAAAACTTTATTAATTTACAAAAATCGACCGCACTCTTCAACACATCTCTAAACCCAACCCGGGTGACCTTTCACACCTAAAACTTAACCCAAGTGCCTAGAGCCCTAAGACCAGGGACCCTAAGACCCCGAACCCTACCCAAACGCTGAATTAGCGTTACACACATACCTAAAACTTGGTGGGTAATTTTTTCACAGCAACTTGGTTGTGTTGCGGGCTGACGCTGGCCTTTCTCGATGTCGTTCGGATCCGTTCGGCCGACTCGGACGCCGCGGGCGTGGCGGGCAGTTGATGTCGATGGACCGTGCATAACCGGGGATGGACTCAGTCCAACCTCTGGATTTTTCCTCACCCTAACCCAGCCAGTGCCTCCAGCTCTGCACCTCGCCTGCTGCGGACGGGAACGCCGGCGGATCCATCGATGTCGGGGAAATGAGTCTCCAACTCGGAGCATTTAATAAATTGATGTCAAAAAGTACACAACAAGACAATAGAAAATGTAACGCTAAGTTTATGACGCACCACAAAGTGCCGATATTCAGTTTTGGGAAACATCGAGAAAAATCGAAACATCGAGAAAGTGTGAAAACAGAGAGAGAGAGAGTGTTAGGAAGCCACGCCCACTGAGAAGTCTATATAAATGAGCTGATGTGAAGTATTCCAGCCATTCAGTTGCTCAAACTAGCCTGAGGAAGGAAAAGAAACTCCGAAACGTCGCGATCAGGTTTGAGCAGTACATTTAGGGCCTCCATTTCAAAACGCAAATGGGAGAGAGCCACATTATTTGATCTCATGGGAAAGTAAAATAAATGTATTAAGTCCACAAAGACAAAACTTTATTAATTTACAAAAATCGACCGCACTCTTCAACACATCTCTAAACCCAACCCGGGTGACCTTTCACACCTAAAACTTAACCCAAGTGCCTAGAGCCCTAAGACCAGGGACCCTAAGACCCCGAACCCTACCCAGACGCTGAATTAGCGTTACACACATACCTAAAACTTGGTGGGTAATTTTTTCACAGCAACTTGGTTGTGTTGCGGGCTGACGCTGGCCTTTCTCGATGTCGTTCGGATCCGTTCGGCCGACTCGGACGCCGCGGGCGTGGCGGGCAGTTGATGTCGATGGACCGTGCATAACCGGGGATGGACTCAGTCCAACCTCTGGATTTTTCCTCACCCTAACCCAGCCAGTGCCTCCAGCTCTGCACCTCGCCTGCTGCGGACGGGAACGCCGGCGGATCCATCGATGTCGGGGAAATGAGTCTCCAACTCGGAGCATTTAATAAATTGATGTCAAAAAGTACACAACAAGACAATAGAAAATGTAACGCTAAGTTTATGACGCACCACAAAGTGCCGATATTCAGTTTTGGGAAACATCGAGAAAAATCGAAACATCGAGAAAGTGTGAAAACAGAGAGAGAGAGAGTGTTAGGAAGCCACGCCCACTGAGAAGTCTATATAAATGAGCTGATGTGAAGTATTCCAGCCATTCAGTTGCTCAAACTAGCCTGAGGAAGGAAAAGAAACTCCGAAACGTCGCGATCAGGTTTGAGCAGTACATTTAGGGCCTCCATTTCAAAACGCAAATGGGAGAGAGCCACATTATTTGATCTCATGGGAAAGTAAAATAAATGTATTAAGTCCACAAAGACAAAACTTTATTAATTTACAAAAATCGACCGCACTCTTCAACACATCTCTAAACCCAACCCGGGTGACCTTTCACACCTAAAACTTAACCCAAGTGCCTAGAGCCCTAAGACCAGGGACCCTAAGACCCCGAACCCTACCCAGACGCTGAATTAGCGTTACACACATACCTAAAACTTGGTGGGTAATTTTTTCACAGCAACTTGGTTGTGTTGCGGGCTGACGCTGGCCTTTCTCGATGTCGTTCGGATCCGTTCGGCCGACTCGGACGCCGCGGGCGTGGCGGGCAGTTGATGTCGATGGACCGTGCATAACCGGGGATGGACTCAGTCCAACCTCTGGATTTTTCCTCACCCTAACCCAGCCAGTGCCTCCAGCTCTGCACCTCGCCTGCTGCGGACGGGAACGCCGGCGGATCCATCGATGTCGGGGAAATGAGTCTCCAACTCGGAGCATTTAATAAATTGATGTCAAAAAGTACACAACAAGACAATAGAAAATGTAACGCTAAGTTTATGACGCACCACAAAGTGCCGATATTCAGTTTTGGGAAACATCGAGAAAAATCGAAACATCGAGAAAGTGTGAAAACAGAGAGAGAGAGAGTGTTAGGAAGCCACGCCCACTGAGAAGTCTATATAAATGAGCTGATGTGAAGTATTCCAGCCATTCAGTTGCTCAAACTAGCCTGAGGAAGGAAAAGAAACTCCGAAACGTCGCGATCAGGTTTGAGCAGTACATTTAGGGCCTCCATTTCAAAACGCAAATGGGAGAGAGCCACATTATTTGATCTCATGGGAAAGTAAAATAAATGTATTAAGTCCACAAAGACAAAACTTTATTAATTTACAAAAATCGACCGCACTCTTCAACACATCTCTAAACCCAACCCGGGTGACCTTTCACACCTAAAACTTAACCCAAGTGCCTAGAGCCCTAAGACCAGGGACCCTAAGACCCCGAACCCTACCCAAACGCTGAATTAGCGTTACACACATACCTAAAACTTGGTGGGTAATTTTTTCACAGCAACTTGGTTGTGTTGCGGGCTGACGCTGGCCTTTCTCGATGTCGTTCGGATCCGTTCGGCCGACTCGGACGCCGCGGGCGTGGCGGGCAGTTGATGTCGATGGACCGTGCATAACCGGGGATGGACTCAGTCCAACCTCTGGATTTTTCCTCACCCTAACCCAGCCAGTGCCTCCAGCTCTGCACCTCGCCTGCTGCGGACGGGAACGCCGGCGGATCCATCGATGTCGGGGAAATGAGTCTCCAACTCGGAGCATTTAATAAATTGATGTCAAAAAGTACACAACAAGACAATAGAAAATGTAACGCTAAGTTTATGACGCACCACAAAGTGCCGATATTCAGTTTTGGGAAACATCGAGAAAAATCGAAACATCGAGAAAGTGTGAAAACAGAGAGAGAGAGAGTGTTAGGAAGCCACGCCCACTGAGAAGTCTATATAAATGAGCTGATGTGAAGTATTCCAGCCATTCAGTTGCTCAAACTAGCCTGAGGAAGGAAAAGAAACTCCGAAACGTCGCGATCAGGTTTGAGCAGTACATTTAGGGCCTCCATTTCAAAACGCAAATGGGAGAGAGCCACATTATTTGATCTCATGGGAAAGTAAAATAAATGTATTAAGTCCACAAAGACAAAACTTTATTAATTTACAAAAATCGACCGCACTCTTCAACACATCTCTAAACCCAACCCGGGTGACCTTTCACACCTAAAACTTAACCCAAGTGCCTAGAGCCCTAAGACCAGGGACCCTAAGACCCCGAACCCTACCCAAACGCTGAATTAGCGTTACACACATACCTAGAACTTGGTGGGTAATTTTTTCACAGCAACTTGGTTGTGTTGCGGGCTGACGCTGGCCTTTCTCGATGTCGTTCGGATCCGTTCGGCCGACTCGGACGCCGCGGGCGTGGCGGGCAGTTGATGTCGATGGACCGTGCATAACCGGGGATGGACTCAGTCCAACCTCTGGATTTTTCCTCACCCTAACCCAGCCAGTGCCTCCAGCTCTGCACCTCGCCTGCTGCGGACGGGAACGCCGGCGGATCCATCGATGTCGGGGAAATGAGTCTCCAACTCGGAGCATTTAATAAATTGATGTCAAAAAGTACACAACAAGACAATAGAAAATGTAACGCTAAGTTTATGACGCACCACAAAGTGCCGATATTCAGTTTTGGGAAACATCGAGAAAAATCGAAACATCGAGAAAGTGTGAAAACAGAGAGAGAGAGAGTGTTAGGAAGCCACGCCCACTGAGAAGTCTATATAAATGAGCTGATGTGAAGTATTCCAGCCATTCAGTTGCTCAAACTAGCCTGAGGAAGGAAAAGAAACTCCGAAACGTCGCGATCAGGTTTGAGCAGTACATTTAGGGCCTCCATTTCAAAACGCAAATGGGAGAGAGCCACATTATTTGATCTCATGGGAAAGTAAAATAAATGTATTAAGTCCACAAAGACAAAACTTTATTAATTTACAAAAATCGACCGCACTCTTCAACACATCTCTAAACCCAACCCGGGTGACCTTTCACACCTAAAACTTAACCCAAGTGCCTAGAGCCCTAAGACCAGGGACCCTAAGACCCCGAACCCTACCCAAACGCTGAATTAGCGTTACACACATACCTAAAACTTGGTGGGTAATTTTTTCACAGCAACTTGGTTGTGTTGCGGGCTGACGCTGGCCTTTCTCGATGTCGTTCGGATCCGTTCGGCCGACTCGGACGCCGCGGGCGTGGCGGGCAGTTGATGTCGATGGACCGTGCATAACCGGGGATGGACTCAGTCCAACCTCTGGATTTTTCCTCACCCTAACCCAGCCAGTGCCTCCAGCTCTGCACCTCGCCTGCTGCGGACGGGAACGCCGGCGGATCCATCGATGTCGGGGAAATGAGTCTCCAACTCGGAGCATTTAATAAATTGATGTCAAAAAGTACACAACAAGACAATAGAAAATGTAACGCTAAGTTTATGACGCACCACAAAGTGCCGATATTCAGTTTTGGGAAACATCGAGAAAAATCGAAACATCGAGAAAGTGTGAAAACAGAGAGAGAGAGAGTGTTAGGAAGCCACGCCCACTGAGAAGTCTATATAAATGAGCTGATGTGAAGTATTCCAGCCATTCAGTTGCTCAAACTAGCCTGAGGAAGGAAAAGAAACTCCGAAACGTCGCGATCAGGTTTGAGCAGTACATTTAGGGCCTCCATTTCAAAACGCAAATGGGAGAGAGCCACATTATTTGATCTCATGGGAAAGTAAAATAAATGTATTAAGTCCACAAAGACAAAACTTTATTAATTTACAAAAATCGACCGCACTCTTCAACACATCTCTAAACCCAACCCGGGTGACCTTTCACACCTAAAACTTAACCCAAGTGCCTAGAGCCCTAAGACCAGGGACCCTAAGACCCCGAACCCTACCCAAACGCTGAATTAGCGTTACACACATACCTAAAACTTGGTGGGTAATTTTTTCACAGCAACTTGGTTGTGTTGCGGGCTGACGCTGGCCTTTCTCGATGTCGTTCGGATCCGTTCGGCCGACTCGGACGCCGCGGGCGTGGCGGGCAGTTGATGTCGATGGACCGTGCATAACCGGGGATGGACTCAGTCCAACCTCTGGATTTTTCCTCACCCTAACCCAGCCAGTGCCTCCAGCTCTGCACCTCGCCTGCTGCGGACGGGAACGCCGGCGGATCCATCGATGTCGGGGAAATGAGTCTCCAACTCGGAGCATTTAATAAATTGATGTCAAAAAGTACACAACAAGACAATAGAAAATGTAACGCTAAGTTTATGACGCACCACAAAGTGCCGATATTCAGTTTTGGGAAACATCGAGAAAAATCGAAACATCGAGAAAGTGTGAAAACAGAGAGAGAGAGAGTGTTAGGAAGCCACGCCCACTGAGAAGTCTATATAAATGAGCTGATGTGAAGTATTCCAGCCATTCAGTTGCTCAAACTAGCCTGAGGAAGGAAAAGAAACTCCGAAACGTCGCGATCAGGTTTGAGCAGTACATTTAGGGCCTCCATTTCAAAACGCAAATGGGAGAGAGCCACATTATTTGATCTCATGGGAAAGTAAAATAAATGTATTAAGTCCACAAAGACAAAACTTTATTAATTTACAAAAATCGACCGCACTCTTCAACACATCTCTAAACCCAACCCGGGTGACCTTTCACACCTAAAACTTAACCCAAGTGCCTAGAGCCCTAAGACCAGGGACCCTAAGACCCCGAACCCTACCCAAACGCTGAATTAGCGTTACACACATACCTAAAACTTGGTGGGTAATTTTTTCACAGCAACTTGGTTGTGTTGCGGGCTGACGCTGGCCTTTCTCGATGTCGTTCGGATCCGTTCGGCCGACTCGGACGCCGCGGGCGTGGCGGGCAGTTGATGTCGATGGACCGTGCATAACCGGGGATGGACTCAGTCCAACCTCTGGATTTTTCCTCACCCTAACCCAGCCAGTGCCTCCAGCTCTGCACCTCGCCTGCTGCGGACGGGAACGCCGGCGGATCCATCGATGTCGGGGAAATGAGTCTCCAACTCGGAGCATTTAATAAATTGATGTCAAAAAGTACACAACAAGACAATAGAAAATGTAACGCTAAGTTTATGACGCACCACAAAGTGCCGATATTCAGTTTTGGGAAACATCGAGAAAAATCGAAACATCGAGAAAGTGTGAAAACAGAGAGAGAGAGAGTGTTAGGAAGCCACGCCCACTGAGAAGTCTATATAAATGAGCTGATGTGAAGTATTCCAGCCATTCAGTTGCTCAAACTAGCCTGAGGAAGGAAAAGAAACTCCGAAACGTCGCGATCAGGTTTGAGCAGTACATTTAGGGCCTCCATTTCAAAACGCAAATGGGAGAGAGCCACATTATTTGATCTCATGGGAAAGTAAAATAAATGTATTAAGTCCACAAAGACAAAACTTTATTAATTTACAAAAATCGACCGCACTCTTCAACACATCTCTAAACCCAACCCGGGTGACCTTTCACACCTAAAACTTAACCCAAGTGCCTAGAGCCCTAAGACCAGGGACCCTAAGACCCCGAACCCTACCCAAACGCTGAATTAGCGTTACACACATACCTAAAACTTGGTGGGTAATTTTTTCACAGCAACTTGGTTGTGTTGCGGGCTGACGCTGGCCTTTCTCGATGTCGTTCGGATCCGTTCGGCCGACTCGGACGCCGCGGGCGTGGCGGGCAGTTGATGTCGATGGACCGTGCATAACCGGGGATGGACTCAGTCCAACCTCTGGATTTTTCCTCACCCTAACCCAGCCAGTGCCTCCAGCTCTGCACCTCGCCTGCTGCGGACGGGAACGCCGGCGGATCCATCGATGTCGGGGAAATGAGTCTCCAACTCGGAGCATTTAATAAATTGATGTCAAAAAGTACACAACAAGACAATAGAAAATGTAACGCTAAGTTTATGACGCACCACAAAGTGCCGATATTCAGTTTTGGGAAACATCGAGAAAAATCGAAACATCGAGAAAGTGTGAAAACAGAGAGAGAGAGAGTGTTAGGAAGCCACGCCCACTGAGAAGTCTATATAAATGAGCTGATGTGAAGTATTCCAGCCATTCAGTTGCTCAAACTAGCCTGAGGAAGGAAAAGAAACTCCGAAACGTCGCGATCAGGTTTGAGCAGTACATTTAGGGCCTCCATTTCAAAACGCAAATGGGAGAGAGCCACATTATTTGATCTCATGGGAAAGTAAAATAAATGTATTAAGTCCACAAAGACAAAACTTTATTAATTTACAAAAATCGACCGCACTCTTCAACACATCTCTAAACCCAACCCGGGTGACCTTTCACACCTAAAACTTAACCCAAGTGCCTAGAGCCCTAAGACCAGGGACCCTAAGACCCCGAACCCTACCCAAACGCTGAATTAGCGTTACACACATACCTAAAACTTGGTGGGTAATTTTTTCACAGCAACTTGGTTGTGTTGCGGGCTGACGCTGGCCTTTCTCGATGTCGTTCGGATCCGTTCGGCCGACTCGGACGCCGCGGGCGTGGCGGGCAGTTGATGTCGATGGACCGTGCATAACCGGGGATGGACTCAGTCCAACCTCTGGATTTTTCCTCACCCTAACCCAGCCAGTGCCTCCAGCTCTGCACCTCGCCTGCTGCGGACGGGAACGCCGGCGGATCCATCGATGTCGGGGAAATGAGTCTCCAACTCGGAGCATTTAATAAATTGATGTCAAAAAGTACACAACAAGACAATAGAAAATGTAACGCTAAGTTTATGACGCACCACAAAGTGCCGATATTCAGTTTTGGGAAACATCGAGAAAAATCGAAACATCGAGAAAGTGTGAAAACAGAGAGAGAGAGAGTGTTAGGAAGCCACGCCCACTGAGAAGTCTATATAAATGAGCTGATGTGAAGTATTCCAGCCATTCAGTTGCTCAAACTAGCCTGAGGAAGGAAAAGAAACTCCGAAACGTCGCGATCAGGTTTGAGCAGTACATTTAGGGCCTCCATTTCAAAACGCAAATGGGAGAGAGCCACATTATTTGATCTCATGGGAAAGTAAAATAAATGTATTAAGTCCACAAAGACAAAACTTTATTAATTTACAAAAATCGACCGCACTCTTCAACACATCTCTAAACCCAACCCGGGTGACCTTTCACACCTAAAACTTAACCCAAGTGCCTAGAGCCCTAAGACCAGGGACCCTAAGACCCCGAACCCTACCCAAACGCTGAATTAGCGTTACACACATACCTAAAACTTGGTGGGTAATTTTTTCACAGCAACTTGGTTGTGTTGCGGGCTGACGCTGGCCTTTCTCGATGTCGTTCGGATCCGTTCGGCCGACTCGGACGCCGCGGGCGTGGCGGGCAGTTGATGTCGATGGACCGTGCATAACCGGGGATGGACTCAGTCCAACCTCTGGATTTTTCCTCACCCTAACCCAGCCAGTGCCTCCAGCTCTGCACCTCGCCTGCTGCGGACGGGAACGCCGGCGGATCCATCGATGTCGGGGAAATGAGTCTCCAACTCGGAGCATTTAATAAATTGATGTCAAAAAGTACACAACAAGACAATAGAAAATGTAACGCTAAGTTTATGACGCACCACAAAGTGCCGATATTCAGTTTTGGGAAACATCGAGAAAAATCGAAACATCGAGAAAGTGTGAAAACAGAGAGAGAGAGAGTGTTAGGAAGCCACGCCCACTGAGAAGTCTATATAAATGAGCTGATGTGAAGTATTCCAGCCATTCAGTTGCTCAAACTAGCCTGAGGAAGGAAAAGAAACTCCGAAACGTCGCGATCAGGTTTGAGCAGTACATTTAGGGCCTCCATTTCAAAACGCAAATGGGAGAGAGCCACATTATTTGATCTCATGGGAAAGTAAAATAAATGTATTAAGTCCACAAAGACAAAACTTTATTAATTTACAAAAATCGACCGCACTCTTCAACACATCTCTAAACCCAACCCGGGTGACCTTTCACACCTAAAACTTAACCCAAGTGCCTAGAGCCCTAAGACCAGGGACCCTAAGACCCCGAACCCTACCCAAACGCTGAATTAGCGTTACACACATACCTAAAACTTGGTGGGTAATTTTTTCACAGCAACTTGGTTGTGTTGCGGGCTGACGCTGGCCTTTCTCGATGTCGTTCGGATCCGTTCGGCCGACTCGGACGCCGCGGGCGTGGCGGGCAGTTGATGTCGATGGACCGTGCATAACCGGGGATGGACTCAGTCCAACCTCTGGATTTTTCCTCACCCTAACCCAGCCAGTGCCTCCAGCTCTGCACCTCGCCTGCTGCGGACGGGAACGCCGGCGGATCCATCGATGTCGGGGAAATGAGTCTCCAACTCGGAGCATTTAATAAATTGATGTCAAAAAGTACACAACAAGACAATAGAAAATGTAACGCTAAGTTTATGACGCACCACAAAGTGCCGATATTCAGTTTTGGGAAACATCGAGAAAAATCGAAACATCGAGAAAGTGTGAAAACAGAGAGAGAGAGAGTGTTAGGAAGCCACGCCCACTGAGAAGTCTATATAAATGAGCTGATGTGAAGTATTCCAGCCATTCAGTTGCTCAAACTAGCCTGAGGAAGGAAAAGAAACTCCGAAACGTCGCGATCAGGTTTGAGCAGTACATTTAGGGCCTCCATTTCAAAACGCAAATGGGAGAGAGCCACATTATTTGATCTCATGGGAAAGTAAAATAAATGTATTAAGTCCACAAAGACAAAACTTTATTAATTTACAAAAATCGACCGCACTCTTCAACACATCTCTAAACCCAACCCGGGTGACCTTTCACACCTAAAACTTAACCCAAGTGCCTAGAGCCCTAAGACCAGGGACCCTAAGACCCCGAACCCTACCCAAACGCTGAATTAGCGTTACACACATACCTAAAACTTGGTGGGTAATTTTTTCACAGCAACTTGGTTGTGTTGCGGGCTGACGCTGGCCTTTCTCGATGTCGTTCGGATCCGTTCGGCCGACTCGGACGCCGCGGGCGTGGCGGGCAGTTGATGTCGATGGACCGTGCATAACCGGGGATGGACTCAGTCCAACCTCTGGATTTTTCCTCACCCTAACCCAGCCAGTGCCTCCAGCTCTGCACCTCGCCTGCTGCGGACGGGAACGCCGGCGGATCCATCGATGTCGGGGAAATGAGTCTCCAACTCGGAGCATTTAATAAATTGATGTCAAAAAGTACACAACAAGACAATAGAAAATGTAACGCTAAGTTTATGACGCACCACAAAGTGCCGATATTCAGTTTTGGGAAACATCGAGAAAAATCGAAACATCGAGAAAGTGTGAAAACAGAGAGAGAGAGAGTGTTAGGAAGCCACGCCCACTGAGAAGTCTATATAAATGAGCTGATGTGAAGTATTCCAGCCATTCAGTTGCTCAAACTAGCCTGAGGAAGGAAAAGAAACTCCGAAACGTCGCGATCAGGTTTGAGCAGTACATTTAGGGCCTCCATTTCAAAACGCAAATGGGAGAGAGCCACATTATTTGATCTCATGGGAAAGTAAAATAAATGTATTAAGTCCACAAAGACAAAACTTTATTAATTTACAAAAATCGACCGCACTCTTCAACACATCTCTAAACCCAACCCGGGTGACCTTTCACACCTAAAACTTAACCCAAGTGCCTAGAGCCCTAAGACCAGGGACCCTAAGACCCCGAACCCTACCCAAACGCTGAATTAGCGTTACACACATACCTAAAACTTGGTGGGTAATTTTTTCACAGCAACTTGGTTGTGTTGCGGGCTGACGCTGGCCTTTCTCGATGTCGTTCGGATCCGTTCGGCCGACTCGGACGCCGCGGGCGTGGCGGGCAGTTGATGTCGATGGACCGTGCATAACCGGGGATGGACTCAGTCCAACCTCTGGATTTTTCCTCACCCTAACCCAGCCAGTGCCTCCAGCTCTGCACCTCGCCTGCTGCGGACGGGAACGCCGGCGGATCCATCGATGTCGGGGAAATGAGTCTCCAACTCGGAGCATTTAATAAATTGATGTCAAAAAGTACACAACAAGACAATAGAAAATGTAACGCTAAGTTTATGACGCACCACAAAGTGCCGATATTCAGTTTTGGGAAACATCGAGAAAAATCGAAACATCGAGAAAGTGTGAAAACAGAGAGAGAGAGAGTGTTAGGAAGCCACGCCCACTGAGAAGTCTATATAAATGAGCTGATGTGAAGTATTCCAGCCATTCAGTTGCTCAAACTAGCCTGAGGAAGGAAAAGAAACTCCGAAACGTCGCGATCAGGTTTGAGCAGTACATTTAGGGCCTCCATTTCAAAACGCAAATGGGAGAGAGCCACATTATTTGATCTCATGGGAAAGTAAAATAAATGTATTAAGTCCACAAAGACAAAACTTTATTAATTTACAAAAATCGACCGCACTCTTCAACACATCTCTAAACCCAACCCGGGTGACCTTTCACACCTAAAACTTAACCCAAGTGCCTAGAGCCCTAAGACCAGGGACCCTAAGACCCCGAACCCTACCCAAACGCTGAATTAGCGTTACACACATACCTAAAACTTGGTGGGTAATTTTTTCACAGCAACTTGGTTGTGTTGCGGGCTGACGCTGGCCTTTCTCGATGTCGTTCGGATCCGTTCGGCCGACTCGGACGCCGCGGGCGTGGCGGGCAGTTGATGTCGATGGACCGTGCATAACCGGGGATGGACTCAGTCCAACCTCTGGATTTTTCCTCACCCTAACCCAGCCAGTGCCTCCAGCTCTGCACCTCGCCTGCTGCGGACGGGAACGCCGGCGGATCCATCGATGTCGGGGAAATGAGTCTCCAACTCGGAGCATTTAATAAATTGATGTCAAAAAGTACACAACAAGACAATAGAAAATGTAACGCTAAGTTTATGACGCACCACAAAGTGCCGATATTCAGTTTTGGGAAACATCGAGAAAAATCGAAACATCGAGAAAGTGTGAAAACAGAGAGAGAGAGAGTGTTAGGAAGCCACGCCCACTGAGAAGTCTATATAAATGAGCTGATGTGAAGTATTCCAGCCATTCAGTTGCTCAAACTAGCCTGAGGAAGGAAAAGAAACTCCGAAACGTCGCGATCAGGTTTGAGCAGTACATTTAGGGCCTCCATTTCAAAACGCAAATGGGAGAGAGCCACATTATTTGATCTCATGGGAAAGTAAAATAAATGTATTAAGTCCACAAAGACAAAACTTTATTAATTTACAAAAATCGACCGCACTCTTCAACACATCTCTAAACCCAACCCGGGTGACCTTTCACACCTAAAACTTAACCCAAGTGCCTAGAGCCCTAAGACCAGGGACCCTAAGACCCCGAACCCTACCCAAACGCTGAATTAGCGTTACACACATACCTAAAACTTGGTGGGTAATTTTTTCACAGCAACTTGGTTGTGTTGCGGGCTGACGCTGGCCTTTCTCGATGTCGTTCGGATCCGTTCGGCCGACTCGGACGCCGCGGGCGTGGCGGGCAGTTGATGTCGATGGACCGTGCATAACCGGGGATGGACTCAGTCCAACCTCTGGATTTTTCCTCACCCTAACCCAGCCAGTGCCTCCAGCTCTGCACCTCGCCTGCTGCGGACGGGAACGCCGGCGGATCCATCGATGTCGGGGAAATGAGTCTCCAACTCGGAGCATTTAATAAATTGATGTCAAAAAGTACACAACAAGACAATAGAAAATGTAACGCTAAGTTTATGACGCACCACAAAGTGCCGATATTCAGTTTTGGGAAACATCGAGAAAAATCGAAACATCGAGAAAGTGTGAAAACAGAGAGAGAGAGAGTGTTAGGAAGCCACGCCCACTGAGAAGTCTATATAAATGAGCTGATGTGAAGTATTCCAGCCATTCAGTTGCTCAAACTAGCCTGAGGAAGGAAAAGAAACTCCGAAACGTCGCGATCAGGTTTGAGCAGTACATTTAGGGCCTCCATTTCAAAACGCAAATGGGAGAGAGCCACATTATTTGATCTCATGGGAAAGTAAAATAAATGTATTAAGTCCACAAAGACAAAACTTTATTAATTTACAAAAATCGACCGCACTCTTCAACACATCTCTAAACCCAACCCGGGTGACCTTTCACACCTAAAACTTAACCCAAGTGCCTAGAGCCCTAAGACCAGGGACCCTAAGACCCCGAACCCTACCCAAACGCTGAATTAGCGTTACACACATACCTAAAACTTGGTGGGTAATTTTTTCACAGCAACTTGGTTGTGTTGCGGGCTGACGCTGGCCTTTCTCGATGTCGTTCGGATCCGTTCGGCCGACTCGGACGCCGCGGGCGTGGCGGGCAGTTGATGTCGATGGACCGTGCATAACCGGGGATGGACTCAGTCCAACCTCTGGATTTTTCCTCACCCTAACCCAGCCAGTGCCTCCAGCTCTGCACCTCGCCTGCTGCGGACGGGAACGCCGGCGGATCCATCGATGTCGGGGAAATGAGTCTCCAACTCGGAGCATTTAATAAATTGATGTCAAAAAGTACACAACAAGACAATAGAAAATGTAACGCTAAGTTTATGACGCACCACAAAGTGCCGATATTCAGTTTTGGGAAACATCGAGAAAAATCGAAACATCGAGAAAGTGTGAAAACAGAGAGAGAGAGAGTGTTAGGAAGCCACGCCCACTGAGAAGTCTATATAAATGAGCTGATGTGAAGTATTCCAGCCATTCAGTTGCTCAAACTAGCCTGAGGAAGGAAAAGAAACTCCGAAACGTCGCGATCAGGTTTGAGCAGTACATTTAGGGCCTCCATTTCAAAACGCAAATGGGAGAGAGCCACATTATTTGATCTCATGGGAAAGTAAAATAAATGTATTAAGTCCACAAAGACAAAACTTTATTAATTTACAAAAATCGACCGCACTCTTCAACACATCTCTAAACCCAACCCGGGTGACCTTTCACACCTAAAACTTAACCCAAGTGCCTAGAGCCCTAAGACCAGGGACCCTAAGACCCCGAACCCTACCCAAACGCTGAATTAGCGTTACACACATACCTAAAACTTGGTGGGTAATTTTTTCACAGCAACTTGGTTGTGTTGCGGGCTGACGCTGGCCTTTCTCGATGTCGTTCGGATCCGTTCGGCCGACTCGGACGCCGCGGGCGTGGCGGGCAGTTGATGTCGATGGACCGTGCATAACCGGGGATGGACTCAGTCCAACCTCTGGATTTTTCCTCACCCTAACCCAGCCAGTGCCTCCAGCTCTGCACCTCGCCTGCTGCGGACGGGAACGCCGGCGGATCCATCGATGTCGGGGAAATGAGTCTCCAACTCGGAGCATTTAATAAATTGATGTCAAAAAGTACACAACAAGACAATAGAAAATGTAACGCTAAGTTTATGACGCACCACAAAGTGCCGATATTCAGTTTTGGGAAACATCGAGAAAAATCGAAACATCGAGAAAGTGTGAAAACAGAGAGAGAGAGAGTGTTAGGAAGCCACGCCCACTGAGAAGTCTATATAAATGAGCTGATGTGAAGTATTCCAGCCATTCAGTTGCTCAAACTAGCCTGAGGAAGGAAAAGAAACTCCGAAACGTCGCGATCAGGTTTGAGCAGTACATTTAGGGCCTCCATTTCAAAACGCAAATGGGAGAGAGCCACATTATTTGATCTCATGGGAAAGTAAAATAAATGTATTAAGTCCACAAAGACAAAACTTTATTAATTTACAAAAATCGACCGCACTCTTCAACACATCTCTAAACCCAACCCGGGTGACCTTTCACACCTAAAACTTAACCCAAGTGCCTAGAGCCCTAAGACCAGGGACCCTAAGACCCCGAACCCTACCCAAACGCTGAATTAGCGTTACACACATACCTAAAACTTGGTGGGTAATTTTTTCACAGCAACTTGGTTGTGTTGCGGGCTGACGCTGGCCTTTCTCGATGTCGTTCGGATCCGTTCGGCCGACTCGGACGCCGCGGGCGTGGCGGGCAGTTGATGTCGATGGACCGTGCATAACCGGGGATGGACTCAGTCCAACCTCTGGATTTTTCCTCACCCTAACCCAGCCAGTGCCTCCAGCTCTGCACCTCGCCTGCTGCGGACGGGAACGCCGGCGGATCCATCGATGTCGGGGAAATGAGTCTCCAACTCGGAGCATTTAATAAATTGATGTCAAAAAGTACACAACAAGACAATAGAAAATGTAACGCTAAGTTTATGACGCACCACAAAGTGCCGATATTCAGTTTTGGGAAACATCGAGAAAAATCGAAACATCGAGAAAGTGTGAAAACAGAGAGAGAGAGAGTGTTAGGAAGCCACGCCCACTGAGAAGTCTATATAAATGAGCTGATGTGAAGTATTCCAGCCATTCAGTTGCTCAAACTAGCCTGAGGAAGGAAAAGAAACTCCGAAACGTCGCGATCAGGTTTGAGCAGTACATTTAGGGCCTCCATTTCAAAACGCAAATGGGAGAGAGCCACATTATTTGATCTCATGGGAAAGTAAAATAAATGTATTAAGTCCACAAAGACAAAACTTTATTAATTTACAAAAATCGACCGCACTCTTCAACACATCTCTAAACCCAACCCGGGTGACCTTTCACACCTAAAACTTAACCCAAGTGCCTAGAGCCCTAAGACCAGGGACCCTAAGACCCCGAACCCTACCCAAACGCTGAATTAGCGTTACACACATACCTAAAACTTGGTGGGTAATTTTTTCACAGCAACTTGGTTGTGTTGCGGGCTGACGCTGGCCTTTCTCGATGTCGTTCGGATCCGTTCGGCCGACTCGGACGCCGCGGGCGTGGCGGGCAGTTGATGTCGATGGACCGTGCATAACCGGGGATGGACTCAGTCCAACCTCTGGATTTTTCCTCACCCTAACCCAGCCAGTGCCTCCAGCTCTGCACCTCGCCTGCTGCGGACGGGAACGCCGGCGGATCCATCGATGTCGGGGAAATGAGTCTCCAACTCGGAGCATTTAATAAATTGATGTCAAAAAGTACACAACAAGACAATAGAAAATGTAACGCTAAGTTTATGACGCACCACAAAGTGCCGATATTCAGTTTTGGGAAACATCGAGAAAAATCGAAACATCGAGAAAGTGTGAAAACAGAGAGAGAGAGAGTGTTAGGAAGCCACGCCCACTGAGAAGTCTATATAAATGAGCTGATGTGAAGTATTCCAGCCATTCAGTTGCTCAAACTAGCCTGAGGAAGGAAAAGAAACTCCGAAACGTCGCGATCAGGTTTGAGCAGTACATTTAGGGCCTCCATTTCAAAACGCAAATGGGAGAGAGCCACATTATTTGATCTCATGGGAAAGTAAAATAAATGTATTAAGTCCACAAAGACAAAACTTTATTAATTTACAAAAATCGACCGCACTCTTCAACACATCTCTAAACCCAACCCGGGTGACCTTTCACACCTAAAACTTAACCCAAGTGCCTAGAGCCCTAAGACCAGGGACCCTAAGACCCCGAACCCTACCCAAACGCTGAATTAGCGTTACACACATACCTAAAACTTGGTGGGTAATTTTTTCACAGCAACTTGGTTGTGTTGCGGGCTGACGCTGGCCTTTCTCGATGTCGTTCGGATCCGTTCGGCCGACTCGGACGCCGCGGGCGTGGCGGGCAGTTGATGTCGATGGACCGTGCATAACCGGGGATGGACTCAGTCCAACCTCTGGATTTTTCCTCACCCTAACCCAGCCAGTGCCTCCAGCTCTGCACCTCGCCTGCTGCGGACGGGAACGCCGGCGGATCCATCGATGTCGGGGAAATGAGTCTCCAACTCGGAGCATTTAATAAATTGATGTCAAAAAGTACACAACAAGACAATAGAAAATGTAACGCTAAGTTTATGACGCACCACAAAGTGCCGATATTCAGTTTTGGGAAACATCGAGAAAAATCGAAACATCGAGAAAGTGTGAAAACAGAGAGAGAGAGAGTGTTAGGAAGCCACGCCCACTGAGAAGTCTATATAAATGAGCTGATGTGAAGTATTCCAGCCATTCAGTTGCTCAAACTAGCCTGAGGAAGGAAAAGAAACTCCGAAACGTCGCGATCAGGTTTGAGCAGTACATTTAGGGCCTCCATTTCAAAACGCAAATGGGAGAGAGCCACATTATTTGATCTCATGGGAAAGTAAAATAAATGTATTAAGTCCACAAAGACAAAACTTTATTAATTTACAAAAATCGACCGCACTCTTCAACACATCTCTAAACCCAACCCGGGTGACCTTTCACACCTAAAACTTAACCCAAGTGCCTAGAGCCCTAAGACCAGGGACCCTAAGACCCCGAACCCTACCCAAACGCTGAATTAGCGTTACACACATACCTAAAACTTGGTGGGTAATTTTTTCACAGCAACTTGGTTGTGTTGCGGGCTGACGCTGGCCTTTCTCGATGTCGTTCGGATCCGTTCGGCCGACTCGGACGCCGCGGGCGTGGCGGGCAGTTGATGTCGATGGACCGTGCATAACCGGGGATGGACTCAGTCCAACCTCTGGATTTTTCCTCACCCTAACCCAGCCAGTGCCTCCAGCTCTGCACCTCGCCTGCTGCGGACGGGAACGCCGGCGGATCCATCGATGTCGGGGAAATGAGTCTCCAACTCGGAGCATTTAATAAATTGATGTCAAAAAGTACACAACAAGACAATAGAAAATGTAACGCTAAGTTTATGACGCACCACAAAGTGCCGATATTCAGTTTTGGGAAACATCGAGAAAAATCGAAACATCGAGAAAGTGTGAAAACAGAGAGAGAGAGAGTGTTAGGAAGCCACGCCCACTGAGAAGTCTATATAAATGAGCTGATGTGAAGTATTCCAGCCATTCAGTTGCTCAAACTAGCCTGAGGAAGGAAAAGAAACTCCGAAACGTCGCGATCAGGTTTGAGCAGTACATTTAGGGCCTCCATTTCAAAACGCAAATGGGAGAGAGCCACATTATTTGATCTCATGGGAAAGTAAAATAAATGTATTAAGTCCACAAAGACAAAACTTTATTAATTTACAAAAATCGACCGCACTCTTCAACACATCTCTAAACCCAACCCGGGTGACCTTTCACACCTAAAACTTAACCCAAGTGCCTAGAGCCCTAAGACCAGGGACCCTAAGACCCCGAACCCTACCCAAACGCTGAATTAGCGTTACACACATACCTAAAACTTGGTGGGTAATTTTTTCACAGCAACTTGGTTGTGTTGCGGGCTGACGCTGGCCTTTCTCGATGTCGTTCGGATCCGTTCGGCCGACTCGGACGCCGCGGGCGTGGCGGGCAGTTGATGTCGATGGACCGTGCATAACCGGGGATGGACTCAGTCCAACCTCTGGATTTTTCCTCACCCTAACCCAGCCAGTGCCTCCAGCTCTGCACCTCGCCTGCTGCGGACGGGAACGCCGGCGGATCCATCGATGTCGGGGAAATGAGTCTCCAACTCGGAGCATTTAATAAATTGATGTCAAAAAGTACACAACAAGACAATAGAAAATGTAACGCTAAGTTTATGACGCACCACAAAGTGCCGATATTCAGTTTTGGGAAACATCGAGAAAAATCGAAACATCGAGAAAGTGTGAAAACAGAGAGAGAGAGAGTGTTAGGAAGCCACGCCCACTGAGAAGTCTATATAAATGAGCTGATGTGAAGTATTCCAGCCATTCAGTTGCTCAAACTAGCCTGAGGAAGGAAAAGAAACTCCGAAACGTCGCGATCAGGTTTGAGCAGTACATTTAGGGCCTCCATTTCAAAACGCAAATGGGAGAGAGCCACATTATTTGATCTCATGGGAAAGTAAAATAAATGTATTAAGTCCACAAAGACAAAACTTTATTAATTTACAAAAATCGACCGCACTCTTCAACACATCTCTAAACCCAACCCGGGTGACCTTTCACACCTAAAACTTAACCCAAGTGCCTAGAGCCCTAAGACCAGGGACCCTAAGACCCCGAACCCTACCCAAACGCTGAATTAGCGTTACACACATACCTAAAACTTGGTGGGTAATTTTTTCACAGCAACTTGGTTGTGTTGCGGGCTGACGCTGGCCTTTCTCGATGTCGTTCGGATCCGTTCGGCCGACTCGGACGCCGCGGGCGTGGCGGGCAGTTGATGTCGATGGACCGTGCATAACCGGGGATGGACTCAGTCCAACCTCTGGATTTTTCCTCACCCTAACCCAGCCAGTGCCTCCAGCTCTGCACCTCGCCTGCTGCGGACGGGAACGCCGGCGGATCCATCGATGTCGGGGAAATGAGTCTCCAACTCGGAGCATTCAATAAATTGATGTCAAAAAGTACACAACAAGACAATAGAAAATGTAACGCTAAGTTTATGACGCACCACAAAGTGCCGATATTCAGTTTTGGGAAACATCGAGAAAAATCGAAACATCGAGAAAGTGTGAAAACAGAGAGAGAGAGAGTGTTAGGAAGCCACGCCCACTGAGAAGTCTATATAAATGAGCTGATGTGAAGTATTCCAGCCATTCAGTTGCTCAAACTAGCCTGAGGAAGGAAAAGAAACTCCGAAACGTCGCGATCAGGTTTGAGCAGTACATTTAGGGCCTCCATTTCAAAACGCAAATGGGAGAGAGCCACATTATTTGATCTCATGGGAAAGTAAAATAAATGTATTAAGTCCACAAAGACAAAACTTTATTAATTTACAAAAATCGACCGCACTCTTCAACACATCTCTAAACCCAACCCGGGTGACCTTTCACACCTAAAACTTAACCCAAGTGCCTAGAGCCCTAAGACCAGGGACCCTAAGACCCCGAACCCTACCCAAACGCTGAATTAGCGTTACACACATACCTAAAACTTGGTGGGTAATTTTTTCACAGCAACTTGGTTGTGTTGCGGGCTGACGCTGGCCTTTCTCGATGTCGTTCGGATCCGTTCGGCCGACTCGGACGCCGCGGGCGTGGCGGGCAGTTGATGTCGATGGACCGTGCATAACCGGGGATGGACTCAGTCCAACCTCTGGATTTTTCCTCACCCTAACCCAGCCAGTGCCTCCAGCTCTGCACCTCGCCTGCTGCGGACGGGAACGCCGGCGGATCCATCGATGTCGGGGAAATGAGTCTCCAACTCGGAGCATTTAATAAATTGATGTCAAAAAGTACACAACAAGACAATAGAAAATGTAACGCTAAGTTTATGACGCACCACAAAGTGCCGATATTCAGTTTTGGGAAACATCGAGAAAAATCGAAACATCGAGAAAGTGTGAAAACAGAGAGAGAGAGAGTGTTAGGAAGCCACGCCCACTGAGAAGTCTATATAAATGAGCTGATGTGAAGTATTCCAGCCATTCAGTTGCTCAAACTAGCCTGAGGAAGGAAAAGAAACTCCGAAACGTCGCGATCAGGTTTGAGCAGTACATTTAGGGCCTCCATTTCAAAACGCAAATGGGAGAGAGCCACATTATTTGATCTCATGGGAAAGTAAAATAAATGTATTAAGTCCACAAAGACAAAACTTTATTAATTTACAAAAATCGACCGCACTCTTCAACACATCTCTAAACCCAACCCGGGTGACCTTTCACACCTAAAACTTAACCCAAGTGCCTAGAGCCCTAAGACCAGGGACCCTAAGACCCCGAACCCTACCCAAACGCTGAATTAGCGTTACACACATACCTAAAACTTGGTGGGTAATTTTTTCACAGCAACTTGGTTGTGTTGCGGGCTGACGCTGGCCTTTCTCGATGTCGTTCGGATCCGTTCGGCCGACTCGGACGCCGCGGGCGTGGCGGGCAGTTGATGTCGATGGACCGTGCATAACCGGGGATGGACTCAGTCCAACCTCTGGATTTTTCCTCACCCTAACCCAGCCAGTGCCTCCAGCTCTGCACCTCGCCTGCTGCGGACGGGAACGCCGGCGGATCCATCGATGTCGGGGAAATGAGTCTCCAACTCGGAGCATTTAATAAATTGATGTCAAAAAGTACACAACAAGACAATAGAAAATGTAACGCTAAGTTTATGACGCACCACAAAGTGCCGATATTCAGTTTTGGGAAACATCGAGAAAAATCGAAACATCGAGAAAGTGTGAAAACAGAGAGAGAGAGAGTGTTAGGAAGCCACGCCCACTGAGAAGTCTATATAAATGAGCTGATGTGAAGTATTCCAGCCATTCAGTTGCTCAAACTAGCCTGAGGAAGGAAAAGAAACTCCGAAACGTCGCGATCAGGTTTGAGCAGTACATTTAGGGCCTCCATTTCAAAACGCAAATGGGAGAGAGCCACATTATTTGATCTCATGGGAAAGTAAAATAAATGTATTAAGTCCACAAAGACAAAACTTTATTAATTTACAAAAATCGACCGCACTCTTCAACACATCTCTAAACCCAACCCGGGTGACCTTTCACACCTAAAACTTAACCCAAGTGCCTAGAGCCCTAAGACCAGGGACCCTAAGACCCCGAACCCTACCCAAACGCTGAATTAGCGTTACACACATACCTAAAACTTGGTGGGTAATTTTTTCACAGCAACTTGGTTGTGTTGCGGGCTGACGCTGGCCTTTCTCGATGTCGTTCGGATCCGTTCGGCCGACTCGGACGCCGCGGGCGTGGCGGGCAGTTGATGTCGATGGACCGTGCATAACCGGGGATGGACTCAGTCCAACCTCTGGATTTTTCCTCACCCTAACCCAGCCAGTGCCTCCAGCTCTGCACCTCGCCTGCTGCGGACGGGAACGCCGGCGGATCCATCGATGTCGGGGAAATGAGTCTCCAACTCGGAGCATTTAATAAATTGATGTCAAAAAGTACACAACAAGACAATAGAAAATGTAACGCTAAGTTTATGACGCACCACAAAGTGCCGATATTCAGTTTTGGGAAACATCGAGAAAAATCGAAACATCGAGAAAGTGTGAAAACAGAGAGAGAGAGAGTGTTAGGAAGCCACGCCCACTGAGAAGTCTATATAAATGAGCTGATGTGAAGTATTCCAGCCATTCAGTTGCTCAAACTAGCCTGAGGAAGGAAAAGAAACTCCGAAACGTCGCGATCAGGTTTGAGCAGTACATTTAGGGCCTCCATTTCAAAACGCAAATGGGAGAGAGCCACATTATTTGATCTCATGGGAAAGTAAAATAAATGTATTAAGTCCACAAAGACAAAACTTTATTAATTTACAAAAATCGACCGCACTCTTCAACACATCTCTAAACCCAACCCGGGTGACCTTTCACACCTAAAACTTAACCCAAGTGCCTAGAGCCCTAAGACCAGGGACCCTAAGACCCCGAACCCTACCCAAACGCTGAATTAGCGTTACACACATACCTAAAACTTGGTGGGTAATTTTTTCACAGCAACTTGGTTGTGTTGCGGGCTGACGCTGGCCTTTCTCGATGTCGTTCGGATCCGTTCGGCCGACTCGGACGCCGCGGGCGTGGCGGGCAGTTGATGTCGATGGACCGTGCATAACCGGGGATGGACTCAGTCCAACCTCTGGATTTTTCCTCACCCTAACCCAGCCAGTGCCTCCAGCTCTGCACCTCGCCTGCTGCGGACGGGAACGCCGGCGGATCCATCGATGTCGGGGAAATGAGTCTCCAACTCGGAGCATTTAATAAATTGATGTCAAAAAGTACACAACAAGACAATAGAAAATGTAACGCTAAGTTTATGACGCACCACAAAGTGCCGATATTCAGTTTTGGGAAACATCGAGAAAAATCGAAACATCGAGAAAGTGTGAAAACAGAGAGAGAGAGAGTGTTAGGAAGCCACGCCCACTGAGAAGTCTATATAAATGAGCTGATGTGAAGTATTCCAGCCATTCAGTTGCTCAAACTAGCCTGAGGAAGGAAAAGAAACTCCGAAACGTCGCGATCAGGTTTGAGCAGTACATTTAGGGCCTCCATTTCAAAACGCAAATGGGAGAGAGCCACATTATTTGATCTCATGGGAAAGTAAAATAAATGTATTAAGTCCACAAAGACAAAACTTTATTAATTTACAAAAATCGACCGCACTCTTCAACACATCTCTAAACCCAACCCGGGTGACCTTTCACACCTAAAACTTAACCCAAGTGCCTAGAGCCCTAAGACCAGGGACCCTAAGACCCCGAACCCTACCCAAACGCTGAATTAGCGTTACACACATACCTAAAACTTGGTGGGTAATTTTTTCACAGCAACTTGGTTGTGTTGCGGGCTGACGCTGGCCTTTCTCGATGTCGTTCGGATCCGTTCGGCCGACTCGGACGCCGCGGGCGTGGCGGGCAGTTGATGTCGATGGACCGTGCATAACCGGGGATGGACTCAGTCCAACCTCTGGATTTTTCCTCACCCTAACCCAGCCAGTGCCTCCAGCTCTGCACCTCGCCTGCTGCGGACGGGAACGCCGGCGGATCCATCGATGTCGGGGAAATGAGTCTCCAACTCGGAGCATTTAATAAATTGATGTCAAAAAGTACACAACAAGACAATAGAAAATGTAACGCTAAGTTTATGACGCACCACAAAGTGCCGATATTCAGTTTTGGGAAACATCGAGAAAAATCGAAACATCGAGAAAGTGTGAAAACAGAGAGAGAGAGAGTGTTAGGAAGCCACGCCCACTGAGAAGTCTATATAAATGAGCTGATGTGAAGTATTCCAGCCATTCAGTTGCTCAAACTAGCCTGAGGAAGGAAAAGAAACTCCGAAACGTCGCGATCAGGTTTGAGCAGTACATTTAGGGCCTCCATTTCAAAACGCAAATGGGAGAGAGCCACATTATTTGATCTCATGGGAAAGTAAAATAAATGTATTAAGTCCACAAAGACAAAACTTTATTAATTTACAAAAATCGACCGCACTCTTCAACACATCTCTAAACCCAACCCGGGTGACCTTTCACACCTAAAACTTAACCCAAGTGCCTAGAGCCCTAAGACCAGGGACCCTAAGACCCCGAACCCTACCCAAACGCTGAATTAGCGTTACACACATACCTAAAACTTGGTGGGTAATTTTTTCACAGCAACTTGGTTGTGTTGCGGGCTGACGCTGGCCTTTCTCGATGTCGTTCGGATCCGTTCGGCCGACTCGGACGCCGCGGGCGTGGCGGGCAGTTGATGTCGATGGACCGTGCATAACCGGGGATGGACTCAGTCCAACCTCTGGATTTTTCCTCACCCTAACCCAGCCAGTGCCTCCAGCTCTGCACCTCGCCTGCTGCGGACGGGAACGCCGGCGGATCCATCGATGTCGGGGAAATGAGTCTCCAACTCGGAGCATTTAATAAATTGATGTCAAAAAGTACACAACAAGACAATAGAAAATGTAACGCTAAGTTTATGACGCACCACAAAGTGCCGATATTCAGTTTTGGGAAACATCGAGAAAAATCGAAACATCGAGAAAGTGTGAAAACAGAGAGAGAGAGAGTGTTAGGAAGCCACGCCCACTGAGAAGTCTATATAAATGAGCTGATGTGAAGTATTCCAGCCATTCAGTTGCTCAAACTAGCCTGAGGAAGGAAAAGAAACTCCGAAACGTCGCGATCAGGTTTGAGCAGTACATTTAGGGCCTCCATTTCAAAACGCAAATGGGAGAGAGCCACATTATTTGATCTCATGGGAAAGTAAAATAAATGTATTAAGTCCACAAAGACAAAACTTTATTAATTTACAAAAATCGACCGCACTCTTCAACACATCTCTAAACCCAACCCGGGTGACCTTTCACACCTAAAACTTAACCCAAGTGCCTAGAGCCCTAAGACCAGGGACCCTAAGACCCCGAACCCTACCCAAACGCTGAATTAGCGTTACACACATACCTAAAACTTGGTGGGTAATTTTTTCACAGCAACTTGGTTGTGTTGCGGGCTGACGCTGGCCTTTCTCGATGTCGTTCGGATCCGTTCGGCCGACTCGGACGCCGCGGGCGTGGCGGGCAGTTGATGTCGATGGACCGTGCATAACCGGGGATGGACTCAGTCCAACCTCTGGATTTTTCCTCACCCTAACCCAGCCAGTGCCTCCAGCTCTGCACCTCGCCTGCTGCGGACGGGAACGCCGGCGGATCCATCGATGTCGGGGAAATGAGTCTCCAACTCGGAGCATTTAATAAATTGATGTCAAAAAGTACACAACAAGACAATAGAAAATGTAACGCTAAGTTTATGACGCACCACAAAGTGCCGATATTCAGTTTTGGGAAACATCGAGAAAAATCGAAACATCGAGAAAGTGTGAAAACAGAGAGAGAGAGAGTGTTAGGAAGCCACGCCCACTGAGAAGTCTATATAAATGAGCTGATGTGAAGTATTCCAGCCATTCAGTTGCTCAAACTAGCCTGAGGAAGGAAAAGAAACTCCGAAACGTCGCGATCAGGTTTGAGCAGTACATTTAGGGCCTCCATTTCAAAACGCAAATGGGAGAGAGCCACATTATTTGATCTCATGGGAAAGTAAAATAAATGTATTAAGTCCACAAAGACAAAACTTTATTAATTTACAAAAATCGACCGCACTCTTCAACACATCTCTAAACCCAACCCGGGTGACCTTTCACACCTAAAACTTAACCCAAGTGCCTAGAGCCCTAAGACCAGGGACCCTAAGACCCCGAACCCTACCCAAACGCTGAATTAGCGTTACACACATACCTAAAACTTGGTGGGTAATTTTTTCACAGCAACTTGGTTGTGTTGCGGGCTGACGCTGGCCTTTCTCGATGTCGTTCGGATCCGTTCGGCCGACTCGGACGCCGCGGGCGTGGCGGGCAGTTGATGTCGATGGACCGTGCATAACCGGGGATGGACTCAGTCCAACCTCTGGATTTTTCCTCACCCTAACCCAGCCAGTGCCTCCAGCTCTGCACCTCGCCTGCTGCGGACGGGAACGCCGGCGGATCCATCGATGTCGGGGAAATGAGTCTCCAACTCGGAGCATTTAATAAATTGATGTCAAAAAGTACACAACAAGACAATAGAAAATGTAACGCTAAGTTTATGACGCACCACAAAGTGCCGATATTCAGTTTTGGGAAACATCGAGAAAAATCGAAACATCGAGAAAGTGTGAAAACAGAGAGAGAGAGAGTGTTAGGAAGCCACGCCCACTGAGAAGTCTATATAAATGAGCTGATGTGAAGTATTCCAGCCATTCAGTTGCTCAAACTAGCCTGAGGAAGGAAAAGAAACTCCGAAACGTCGCGATCAGGTTTGAGCAGTACATTTAGGGCCTCCATTTCAAAACGCAAATGGGAGAGAGCCACATTATTTGATCTCATGGGAAAGTAAAATAAATGTATTAAGTCCACAAAGACAAAACTTTATTAATTTACAAAAATCGACCGCACTCTTCAACACATCTCTAAACCCAACCCGGGTGACCTTTCACACCTAAAACTTAACCCAAGTGCCTAGAGCCCTAAGACCAGGGACCCTAAGACCCCGAACCCTACCCAAACGCTGAATTAGCGTTACACACATACCTAAAACTTGGTGGGTAATTTTTTCACAGCAACTTGGTTGTGTTGCGGGCTGACGCTGGCCTTTCTCGATGTCGTTCGGATCCGTTCGGCCGACTCGGACGCCGCGGGCGTGGCGGGCAGTTGATGTCGATGGACCGTGCATAACCGGGGATGGACTCAGTCCAACCTCTGGATTTTTCCTCACCCTAACCCAGCCAGTGCCTCCAGCTCTGCACCTCGCCTGCTGCGGACGGGAACGCCGGCGGATCCATCGATGTCGGGGAAATGAGTCTCCAACTCGGAGCATTTAATAAATTGATGTCAAAAAGTACACAACAAGACAATAGAAAATGTAACGCTAAGTTTATGACGCACCACAAAGTGCCGATATTCAGTTTTGGGAAACATCGAGAAAAATCGAAACATCGAGAAAGTGTGAAAACAGAGAGAGAGAGAGTGTTAGGAAGCCACGCCCACTGAGAAGTCTATATAAATGAGCTGATGTGAAGTATTCCAGCCATTCAGTTGCTCAAACTAGCCTGAGGAAGGAAAAGAAACTCCGAAACGTCGCGATCAGGTTTGAGCAGTACATTTAGGGCCTCCATTTCAAAACGCAAATGGGAGAGAGCCACATTATTTGATCTCATGGGAAAGTAAAATAAATGTATTAAGTCCACAAAGACAAAACTTTATTAATTTACAAAAATCGACCGCACTCTTCAACACATCTCTAAACCCAACCCGGGTGACCTTTCACACCTAAAACTTAACCCAAGTGCCTAGAGCCCTAAGACCAGGGACCCTAAGACCCCGAACCCTACCCAAACGCTGAATTAGCGTTACACACATACCTAAAACTTGGTGGGTAATTTTTTCACAGCAACTTGGTTGTGTTGCGGGCTGACGCTGGCCTTTCTCGATGTCGTTCGGATCCGTTCGGCCGACTCGGACGCCGCGGGCGTGGCGGGCAGTTGATGTCGATGGACCGTGCATAACCGGGGATGGACTCAGTCCAACCTCTGGATTTTTCCTCACCCTAACCCAGCCAGTGCCTCCAGCTCTGCACCTCGCCTGCTGCGGACGGGAACGCCGGCGGATCCATCGATGTCGGGGAAATGAGTCTCCAACTCGGAGCATTTAATAAATTGATGTCAAAAAGTACACAACAAGACAATAGAAAATGTAACGCTAAGTTTATGACGCACCACAAAGTGCCGATATTCAGTTTTGGGAAACATCGAGAAAAATCGAAACATCGAGAAAGTGTGAAAACAGAGAGAGAGAGAGTGTTAGGAAGCCACGCCCACTGAGAAGTCTATATAAATGAGCTGATGTGAAGTATTCCAGCCATTCAGTTGCTCAAACTAGCCTGAGGAAGGAAAAGAAACTCCGAAACGTCGCGATCAGGTTTGAGCAGTACATTTAGGGCCTCCATTTCAAAACGCAAATGGGAGAGAGCCACATTATTTGATCTCATGGGAAAGTAAAATAAATGTATTAAGTCCACAAAGACAAAACTTTATTAATTTACAAAAATCGACCGCACTCTTCAACACATCTCTAAACCCAACCCGGGTGACCTTTCACACCTAAAACTTAACCCAAGTGCCTAGAGCCCTAAGACCAGGGACCCTAAGACCCCGAACCCTACCCAAACGCTGAATTAGCGTTACACACATACCTAAAACTTGGTGGGTAATTTTTTCACAGCAACTTGGTTGTGTTGCGGGCTGACGCTGGCCTTTCTCGATGTCGTTCGGATCCGTTCGGCCGACTCGGACGCCGCGGGCGTGGCGGGCAGTTGATGTCGATGGACCGTGCATAACCGGGGATGGACTCAGTCCAACCTCTGGATTTTTCCTCACCCTAACCCAGCCAGTGCCTCCAGCTCTGCACCTCGCCTGCTGCGGACGGGAACGCCGGCGGATCCATCGATGTCGGGGAAATGAGTCTCCAACTCGGAGCATTTAATAAATTGATGTCAAAAAGTACACAACAAGACAATAGAAAATGTAACGCTAAGTTTATGACGCACCACAAAGTGCCGATATTCAGTTTTGGGAAACATCGAGAAAAATCGAAACATCGAGAAAGTGTGAAAACAGAGAGAGAGAGAGTGTTAGGAAGCCACGCCCACTGAGAAGTCTATATAAATGAGCTGATGTGAAGTATTCCAGCCATTCAGTTGCTCAAACTAGCCTGAGGAAGGAAAAGAAACTCCGAAACGTCGCGATCAGGTTTGAGCAGTACATTTAGGGCCTCCATTTCAAAACGCAAATGGGAGAGAGCCACATTATTTGATCTCATGGGAAAGTAAAATAAATGTATTAAGTCCACAAAGACAAAACTTTATTAATTTACAAAAATCGACCGCACTCTTCAACACATCTCTAAACCCAACCCGGGTGACCTTTCACACCTAAAACTTAACCCAAGTGCCTAGAGCCCTAAGACCAGGGACCCTAAGACCCCGAACCCTACCCAAACGCTGAATTAGCGTTACACACATACCTAAAACTTGGTGGGTAATTTTTTCACAGCAACTTGGTTGTGTTGCGGGCTGACGCTGGCCTTTCTCGATGTCGTTCGGATCCGTTCGGCCGACTCGGACGCCGCGGGCGTGGCGGGCAGTTGATGTCGATGGACCGTGCATAACCGGGGATGGACTCAGTCCAACCTCTGGATTTTTCCTCACCCTAACCCAGCCAGTGCCTCCAGCTCTGCACCTCGCCTGCTGCGGACGGGAACGCCGGCGGATCCATCGATGTCGGGGAAATGAGTCTCCAACTCGGAGCATTTAATAAATTGATGTCAAAAAGTACACAACAAGACAATAGAAAATGTAACGCTAAGTTTATGACGCACCACAAAGTGCCGATATTCAGTTTTGGGAAACATCGAGAAAAATCGAAACATCGAGAAAGTGTGAAAACAGAGAGAGAGAGAGTGTTAGGAAGCCACGCCCACTGAGAAGTCTATATAAATGAGCTGATGTGAAGTATTCCAGCCATTCAGTTGCTCAAACTAGCCTGAGGAAGGAAAAGAAACTCCGAAACGTCGCGATCAGGTTTGAGCAGTACATTTAGGGCCTCCATTTCAAAACGCAAATGGGAGAGAGCCACATTATTTGATCTCATGGGAAAGTAAAATAAATGTATTAAGTCCACAAAGACAAAACTTTATTAATTTACAAAAATCGACCGCACTCTTCAACACATCTCTAAACCCAACCCGGGTGACCTTTCACACCTAAAACTTAACCCAAGTGCCTAGAGCCCTAAGACCAGGGACCCTAAGACCCCGAACCCTACCCAAACGCTGAATTAGCGTTACACACATACCTAAAACTTGGTGGGTAATTTTTTCACAGCAACTTGGTTGTGTTGCGGGCTGACGCTGGCCTTTCTCGATGTCGTTCGGATCCGTTCGGCCGACTCGGACGCCGCGGGCGTGGCGGGCAGTTGATGTCGATGGACCGTGCATAACCGGGGATGGACTCAGTCCAACCTCTGGATTTTTCCTCACCCTAACCCAGCCAGTGCCTCCAGCTCTGCACCTCGCCTGCTGCGGACGGGAACGCCGGCGGATCCATCGATGTCGGGGAAATGAGTCTCCAACTCGGAGCATTTAATAAATTGATGTCAAAAAGTACACAACAAGACAATAGAAAATGTAACGCTAAGTTTATGACGCACCACAAAGTGCCGATATTCAGTTTTGGGAAACATCGAGAAAAATCGAAACATCGAGAAAGTGTGAAAACAGAGAGAGAGAGAGTGTTAGGAAGCCACGCCCACTGAGAAGTCTATATAAATGAGCTGATGTGAAGTATTCCAGCCATTCAGTTGCTCAAACTAGCCTGAGGAAGGAAAAGAAACTCCGAAACGTCGCGATCAGGTTTGAGCAGTACATTTAGGGCCTCCATTTCAAAACGCAAATGGGAGAGAGCCACATTATTTGATCTCATGGGAAAGTAAAATAAATGTATTAAGTCCACAAAGACAAAACTTTATTAATTTACAAAAATCGACCGCACTCTTCAACACATCTCTAAACCCAACCCGGGTGACCTTTCACACCTAAAACTTAACCCAAGTGCCTAGAGCCCTAAGACCAGGGACCCTAAGACCCCGAACCCTACCCAAACGCTGAATTAGCGTTACACACATACCTAAAACTTGGTGGGTAATTTTTTCACAGCAACTTGGTTGTGTTGCGGGCTGACGCTGGCCTTTCTCGATGTCGTTCGGATCCGTTCGGCCGACTCGGACGCCGCGGGCGTGGCGGGCAGTTGATGTCGATGGACCGTGCATAACCGGGGATGGACTCAGTCCAACCTCTGGATTTTTCCTCACCCTAACCCAGCCAGTGCCTCCAGCTCTGCACCTCGCCTGCTGCGGACGGGAACGCCGGCGGATCCATCGATGTCGGGGAAATGAGTCTCCAACTCGGAGCATTTAATAAATTGATGTCAAAAAGTACACAACAAGACAATAGAAAATGTAACGCTAAGTTTATGACGCACCACAAAGTGCCGATATTCAGTTTTGGGAAACATCGAGAAAAATCGAAACATCGAGAAAGTGTGAAAACAGAGAGAGAGAGAGTGTTAGGAAGCCACGCCCACTGAGAAGTCTATATAAATGAGCTGATGTGAAGTATTCCAGCCATTCAGTTGCTCAAACTAGCCTGAGGAAGGAAAAGAAACTCCGAAACGTCGCGATCAGGTTTGAGCAGTACATTTAGGGCCTCCATTTCAAAACGCAAATGGGAGAGAGCCACATTATTTGATCTCATGGGAAAGTAAAATAAATGTATTAAGTCCACAAAGACAAAACTTTATTAATTTACAAAAATCGACCGCACTCTTCAACACATCTCTAAACCCAACCCGGGTGACCTTTCACACCTAAAACTTAACCCAAGTGCCTAGAGCCCTAAGACCAGGGACCCTAAGACCCCGAACCCTACCCAAACGCTGAATTAGCGTTACACACATACCTAAAACTTGGTGGGTAATTTTTTCACAGCAACTTGGTTGTGTTGCGGGCTGACGCTGGCCTTTCTCGATGTCGTTCGGATCCGTTCGGCCGACTCGGACGCCGCGGGCGTGGCGGGCAGTTGATGTCGATGGACCGTGCATAACCGGGGATGGACTCAGTCCAACCTCTGGATTTTTCCTCACCCTAACCCAGCCAGTGCCTCCAGCTCTGCACCTCGCCTGCTGCGGACGGGAACGCCGGCGGATCCATCGATGTCGGGGAAATGAGTCTCCAACTCGGAGCATTTAATAAATTGATGTCAAAAAGTACACAACAAGACAATAGAAAATGTAACGCTAAGTTTATGACGCACCACAAAGTGCCGATATTCAGTTTTGGGAAACATCGAGAAAAATCGAAACATCGAGAAAGTGTGAAAACAGAGAGAGAGAGAGTGTTAGGAAGCCACGCCCACTGAGAAGTCTATATAAATGAGCTGATGTGAAGTATTCCAGCCATTCAGTTGCTCAAACTAGCCTGAGGAAGGAAAAGAAACTCCGAAACGTCGCGATCAGGTTTGAGCAGTACATTTAGGGCCTCCATTTCAAAACGCAAATGGGAGAGAGCCACATTATTTGATCTCATGGGAAAGTAAAATAAATGTATTAAGTCCACAAAGACAAAACTTTATTAATTTACAAAAATCGACCGCACTCTTCAACACATCTCTAAACCCAACCCGGGTGACCTTTCACACCTAAAACTTAACCCAAGTGCCTAGAGCCCTAAGACCAGGGACCCTAAGACCCCGAACCCTACCCAAACGCTGAATTAGCGTTACACACATACCTAAAACTTGGTGGGTAATTTTTTCACAGCAACTTGGTTGTGTTGCGGGCTGACGCTGGCCTTTCTCGATGTCGTTCGGATCCGTTCGGCCGACTCGGACGCCGCGGGCGTGGCGGGCAGTTGATGTCGATGGACCGTGCATAACCGGGGATGGACTCAGTCCAACCTCTGGATTTTTCCTCACCCTAACCCAGCCAGTGCCTCCAGCTCTGCACCTCGCCTGCTGCGGACGGGAACGCCGGCGGATCCATCGATGTCGGGGAAATGAGTCTCCAACTCGGAGCATTTAATAAATTGATGTCAAAAAGTACACAACAAGACAATAGAAAATGTAACGCTAAGTTTATGACGCACCACAAAGTGCCGATATTCAGTTTTGGGAAACATCGAGAAAAATCGAAACATCGAGAAAGTGTGAAAACAGAGAGAGAGAGAGTGTTAGGAAGCCACGCCCACTGAGAAGTCTATATAAATGAGCTGATGTGAAGTATTCCAGCCATTCAGTTGCTCAAACTAGCCTGAGGAAGGAAAAGAAACTCCGAAACGTCGCGATCAGGTTTGAGCAGTACATTTAGGGCCTCCATTTCAAAACGCAAATGGGAGAGAGCCACATTATTTGATCTCATGGGAAAGTAAAATAAATGTATTAAGTCCACAAAGACAAAACTTTATTAATTTACAAAAATCGACCGCACTCTTCAACACATCTCTAAACCCAACCCGGGTGACCTTTCACACCTAAAACTTAACCCAAGTGCCTAGAGCCCTAAGACCAGGGACCCTAAGACCCCGAACCCTACCCAAACGCTGAATTAGCGTTACACACATACCTAAAACTTGGTGGGTAATTTTTTCACAGCAACTTGGTTGTGTTGCGGGCTGACGCTGGCCTTTCTCGATGTCGTTCGGATCCGTTCGGCCGACTCGGACGCCGCGGGCGTGGCGGGCAGTTGATGTCGATGGACCGTGCATAACCGGGGATGGACTCAGTCCAACCTCTGGATTTTTCCTCACCCTAACCCAGCCAGTGCCTCCAGCTCTGCACCTCGCCTGCTGCGGACGGGAACGCCGGCGGATCCATCGATGTCGGGGAAATGAGTCTCCAACTCGGAGCATTTAATAAATTGATGTCAAAAAGTACACAACAAGACAATAGAAAATGTAACGCTAAGTTTATGACGCACCACAAAGTGCCGATATTCAGTTTTGGGAAACATCGAGAAAAATCGAAACATCGAGAAAGTGTGAAAACAGAGAGAGAGAGAGTGTTAGGAAGCCACGCCCACTGAGAAGTCTATATAAATGAGCTGATGTGAAGTATTCCAGCCATTCAGTTGCTCAAACTAGCCTGAGGAAGGAAAAGAAACTCCGAAACGTCGCGATCAGGTTTGAGCAGTACATTTAGGGCCTCCATTTCAAAACGCAAATGGGAGAGAGCCACATTATTTGATCTCATGGGAAAGTAAAATAAATGTATTAAGTCCACAAAGACAAAACTTTATTAATTTACAAAAATCGACCGCACTCTTCAACACATCTCTAAACCCAACCCGGGTGACCTTTCACACCTAAAACTTAACCCAAGTGCCTAGAGCCCTAAGACCAGGGACCCTAAGACCCCGAACCCTACCCAAACGCTGAATTAGCGTTACACACATACCTAAAACTTGGTGGGTAATTTTTTCACAGCAACTTGGTTGTGTTGCGGGCTGACGCTGGCCTTTCTCGATGTCGTTCGGATCCGTTCGGCCGACTCGGACGCCGCGGGCGTGGCGGGCAGTTGATGTCGATGGACCGTGCATAACCGGGGATGGACTCAGTCCAACCTCTGGATTTTTCCTCACCCTAACCCCCAGTGCCTCCAGCTCTGCACCTCGCCTGCTGCGGACGGGAACGCCGGCGGATCCATCGATGTCGGGGAAATGAGTCTCCAACTCGGAGCATTTAATTTGATGTCAAAAAGTACACAACAAGACAATAGAAAATGTAACGCTAAGTTTATGACGCACCACAAAGTGCCGATATTCAGTTTTGGGAAACATCGAGAAAAATCTACATCGAGAAAGTGTGAAAACAGAGAGAGAGAGAGTGTTAGGAAGCCACGCCCACTGAGTTCTATATATGAGCTAGTGAAGCTCCAGCCATTCAGTTGCTCAAACTAGCCTAGAAAAGCTCTACCCGATAGTTCGCAGTACCCCTAGTTCGCTCTACCCCTAGTTCGCTCTACCCCTAGTTCGCTCTACCCCTAGTTCGCTCTACCCCTAGTTCGCTCTACCCCTAGTTCGCTCTACCCCTAGTTCGCTCTACCCCTAGTTCGCTCTACCCCTAGTTCGCTCTACCCCTAGTTCGCTCTACCCCTAGTTCGCTCTACCCCTAGTTCGCTCTACCCCTAGTTCGCTCTACCCCTAGTTCGCTCTACCCCTAGTTCGCTCTACCCCTAGTTCGCTCTACCCCTAGTTCGCTCTACCCCTAGTTCGCTCTACCCCTAGTTCGCTCTACCCCTAGTTCGCTCTACCCCTAGTTCGCTCTACCCCTAGTTCGCTCTACCCCTAGTTCGCTCTACCCCTAGTTCGCTCTACCCCTAGTTCGCTCTACCCCTAGTTCGCTCTACCCCTAGTTCGCTCTACCCCTAGTTCGCTCTACCCCTAGTTCGCTCTACCCCTAGTTCGCTCTACCCCTAGTTCGCTCTACCCCTAGTTCGCTCTACCCCTAGTTCGCTCTACCCCTAGTTCGCTCTACCCCTAGTTCGCTCTACCCCTAGTTCGCTCTACCCCTAGTTCGCTCTACCCCTAGTTCGCTCTACCCCTAGTTCGCTCTACCCCTAGTTCGCTCTACCCCTAGTTCGCTCTACCCCTAGTTCGCTCTACCCCTAGTTCGCTCTACCCCTAGTTCGCTCTACCCCTAGTTCGCTCTACCCCTAGTTCGCTCTACCCCTAGTTCGCTCTACCCCTAGTTCGCTCTACCCCTAGTTCGCTCTACCCCTAGTTCGCTCTACCCCTAGTTCGCTCTACCCCTAGTTCGCTCTACCCCTAGTTCGCTCTACCCCTAGTTCGCTCTACCCCTAGTTCGCTCTACCCCTAGTTCGCTCTACCCCTAGTTCGCTCTACCCCTAGTTCGCTCTACCCCTAGTTCGCTCTACCCCTAGTTCGCTCTACCCCTAGTTCGCTCTACCCCTAGTTCGCTCTACCCCTAGTTCGCTCTACCCCTAGTTCGCTCTACCCCTAGTTCGCTCTACCCCTAGTTCGCTCTACCCCTAGTTCGCTCTACCCCTAGTTCGCTCTACCCCTAGTTCGCTCTACCCCTAGTTCGCTCTACCCCTAGTTCGCTCTACCCCTAGTTCGCTCTACCCCTAGTTCGCTCTACCCCTAGTTCGCTCTACCCCTAGTTCGCTCTACCCCTAGTTCGCTCTACCCCTAGTTCGCTCTACCCCTAGTTCGCTCTACCCCTAGTTCGCTCTACCCCTAGTTCGCTCTACCCCTAGTTCGCTCTACCCCTAGTTCGCTCTACCCCTAGTTCGCTCTACCCCTAGTTCGCTCTACCCCTAGTTCGCTCTACCCCTAGTTCGCTCTACCCCTAGTTCGCTCTACCCCTAGTTCGCTCTACCCCTAGTTCGCTCTACCCCTAGTTCGCTCTACCCCTAGTTCGCTCTACCCCTAGTTCGCTCTACCCCTAGTTCGCTCTACCCCTAGTTCGCTCTACCCCTAGTTCGCTCTACCCCTAGTTCGCTCTACCCCTAGTTCGCTCTACCCCTAGTTCGCTCTACCCCTAGTTCGCTCTACCCCTAGTTCGCTCTACCCCTAGTTCGCTCTACCCCTAGTTCGCTCTACCCCTAGTTCGCTCTACCCCTAGTTCGCTCTACCCCTAGTTCGCTCTACCCCTAGTTCGCTCTACCCCTAGTTCGCTCTACCCCTAGTTCGCTCTACCCCTAGTTCGCTCTACCCCTAGTTCGCTCTACCCCTAGTTCGCTCTACCCCTAGTTCGCTCTACCCCTAGTTCGCTCTACCCCTAGTTCGCTCTACCCCTAGTTCGCTCTACCCCTAGTTCGCTCTACCCCTAGTTCGCTCTACCCCTAGTTCGCTCTACCCCTAGTTCGCTCTACCCCTAGTTCGCTCTACCCCTAGTTCGCTCTACCCCTAGTTCGCTCTACCCCTAGTTCGCTCTACCCCTAGTTCGCTCTACCCCTAGTTCGCTCTACCCCTAGTTCGCTCTACCCCTAGTTCGCTCTACCCCTAGTTCGCTCTACCCCTATATATATTATAATATATTAATATATAAATAATTAACTACTAAATCAGTTTATTTGAGGTAAAGTTTAGTAGAGGTAATGTTCTCAACTTGATAATTGACCAGAATTTGTTTTAGGATGTGTTAAATTATTTAATGTTCTTCAGTTACAAAACATCTGGTTTTAGGGTTAAGTTTGAGGGAAGGTTATTATTTACAATTAGGTTTGACTTAAGGGTAGACATGGTTTAGTCAGTCAATTTTTCTTCAATGCTTTAAGAAATGATTTGTTGTTTGAGCAGTTCGGTTAGGATTGGTTAAGATACCCTTGTGGTTAGTGTTAGGTTCAAGACAGTGGTATATTCTGATCTACAAAAAAAGTAGGATGAAGTGGATTCAAAATCTGGTTAAGACAATGCAAGAAAGACCTGAATATTGAGCAATCTTTGTGAAAGATCTATGATTGGTGTGTGGATGGAAATGATGCAACTGACATAGCATCCAAGAAAATGACATTGATCCAAGATAACAGGCTGGTGTTCAAAGAGATCAGGATTGTTAAACTGATGACAGTTTTCAAAAGGTTGCACTAAGGAAATCCAGATGACCAAGATGTAGATACAGATGAAACTGACACACATAAAAGATCCAATAGATGATCTGACATTAAAATGATCCGAATAATCAGCAAACCCCTTATGGTTGGGTTAGTGCAGTTACAATAAAAAAATAAAAAATAAAAAAAAAAAAAAAAGTATGAACATGATCCAAATTTATGCCAAGCTTCCGGTTTAAGGGTGGGAGTTGGTTAGGGCCGTTTCATCCACATTAATTTAGTTACTGCTGATGGTAGGCCATATTTGCTGCTATATTTTTTCTACTTGCTTCTTAATGAGGAAACTAAGGATGTTAGACATTTTTAGGCCATGCACTCCAGCCTTTCTGGGCTTCAGGTTCACACACAAGTCTTGAGTCCATCCACACAGTCCATATGGGACAGGACACAGGTGAGCAAAGAGTTAGGTTCATTTTTAGGTTAAGATTTAATTGCCATTTCATTCTCCCCTTTATATAGATCCAAGCTTAATCTTAACTCATTTAAAAAGCAAAGAAAAAAAAAAACCATTGTGGTTACGTGTATGGGTCACGGCAATATTCCAGTACAGAAAAAGTAGATACACCATTCAAAATACTGGGTAATAAAGATGATCCAAGAATAGTTTGATGTTTAATTCATCCCTACTTTTAGAATTAGTTCCTAAAATTTATAATAGCAGTCACCAAGCCTCTTTAAAAAAAACTGCTTAATGCTAAATTTTAAAAAGCAGGTTTGAGTCTAATTTATCAAAGATACTATAAAAATGTCATCTGCTCAACTCAAAGAAATAACTGCTTTCCCACTATCATGCCAAACCTTTGTAAGAACCCTTCAGTACAGTTACAGTTGTTTCTCCACTGAGCCTGGAACCATGTAGCACGATTACAAACTGTTCTCAGCCTGGAATTGTAAGCATGGTTAGACAACCGTGCTTATCTGTGCCAATAAATTCTAGTGTTGATGTCAGGGCGGTTACCAAGCTACCACAGCTGGCTCAGAAGCATGCTAGCCAGACATCAACAAGTAAACACAATTTAATATAAGCAATTTATACAGGTCAGACAATAGTTTAAAAGGGTTTAAACCATAGAGCAGTCTCTGGAAGAGAAGTGAATAACTCATGAATAATTAAGTTATTTCATTGACTTATTTTATACATTTTTTTTTCTAACCAGTCATCTAAAATAATGAAATAGCCTATTTTTTATTAATGGCTTGCGTTTAATAATTTGATTTACATCCTGAGCAATTGAAACATTTAATTCGCCTCACTGACGCAAGTTTATTGCACGCAGCACTGTATTTTGCAGCACAAATCTTGCTCTGATCCAGGAGAGAATTAAACCAATGACTACATGTAGACTTTTTCCTGCTGCTCATTGAATAAAGCAATTAAGAAATGTTTATCATCGAAGCCTATGGTAGAAAGTCAACTTTCAATCATTTTTGACTGTTCTTAAGCTTTACAGAGTGGCACTGCTGTCCAAGGTACTGTTGTATGATTTCTTAGTCTATATGCTCTGCTAAACTAGTCACATCAATTAATTTAATAAACTAATTGTCGGTAGTGCTCTCAAAATAATCACTAGGTTTTGACATGATAGAGTAATTTTCAGCATTTCAACTGTAGGCCATTATGTGATTCAGTTATAAACAAGTTTGACATTTATGGGGCTGTGTAACGCTTGTGTTGTTTTGTTCCCTGATCTTTAATATATACTGGGTAGCTATGCAAATATTTTCTAAAAATGTCAAGCTGATAAATAGTGCTTTATATCCTGATGCATTCACATTCGTTTATTTCACTTGCTGAGTTCATTATTTAATGTTTAATACTTAGCCATTAACAGGTATCAAACTCCATTCCAAAAGGGCCACAGCTCTGCACAGTTTAGTTCCAACCCCAATTAAACACACCTGATCAAACTAGAGTCCTTTAGGCTTGTTTGAAACCTACGGGTAAGCGTGTTGGCGCAGAGTTGGAACTAAACTGTGCAGGGCTTCAGCCCTCCAGGAATTGAGGTCGACACCCCTGGTTTAAAGGGTTATATTTTACCATCAAAATGTAGCATGTTATATAATTAACTTATAGATTGTAAAAATTAAAGTTGAGTGACATTAAAGTGCCCGCTCACTTTTGACAAGGCTCAACCAAAATATATTTCTGCTATTGTAATTAAATTTAGCCAGAGGCGCGCAACATGACCTCTATATAAAAACAAAACAAAAAAAAAACAAAAAAAAAAGTGCTGTAAAAAGTTTCAGCTATTGAGTTTAATTCAACAAAGGGAGCGGTTTACATTGCATTAAAGGCAACTACTGATGGGTTGTATAATGTTTCAAAGAGCTGTTGCAGCATGAGTGGAAAAAAACGTATTAGTGCTGCCTGGCCCAGTTTGGCACAAAATGGAGCAGTTCCATTTAGAGAATGATTCAGCATGACTGAAAAAGTAGCTAAAGTTTATGAAAAATTAATCTGGATGTAGAGAATCTCATAGCACAGAAACAGCACTCCTACAGGCGTATTTATACTTCTGCATCAAACACACGAGTATGCTTCAGCACAACCTGTGCATGGTCACGTAGCCCATGCTGTGGCAGTCAGACACTGATGCACACCTCACACAAGAGCAGCTAAAGTTTATGAAAAATTAATCTGGATGTAGAGATTCTCTTAATGGTGAGTTTAATAATTTGATTGACATCCTGAGCATTTAAGACCTTTAATTTGCCTGACTGACGCAAGTTTATTCCACGCAGCACTGTATTTGGTAGCACATATCTCGCTCTGATCCAGGAGAGAATTAAACCAATGACTACATCCACTGAGACTTTCCTACTGCGCATCGAATAAAGCAAATAAGAAATGCTTATCATCGAAGCCTATGGTTGAAAAGATCCAATAGATGATCTGACATTAAAATGATCTGAATAATCACCAAACCCCTTTTGGTTGGGTTAGAGCAGTTTCAATTAATAAGTATGGATGTGATTCAAATACATGCCAAGCTTCTGTTGTTTAGGGGTGGGGGTTGGTTAGGGCTGTTTCATCCACATTAAATTTAGTTACTGCCGATGTTATGCCATATATATTTCTACTTGACAGTTCAGAATGAGGAACCTAAGGATGTTAGACCTTTTTAGGCCATGCACTCCAGCCTTTCTGGGATTCAGGTTCACACACCAGTCTTGAGTCCATCCCCACAGTCCATATGGGATAGGACAGAGACGAGCAAAGAGTTAAGGTTAATTTTTAGGTTAAGATTAAATTGCCATTTTATAATCCCCTTTCTATAGATTCAAGCTTAATCTAAGCTCATTTAAAATGAAAGAAACCCTTGTGGTTGCATGAAGGGGTCAGGGCAATATTCCATTCCAGAAAAAGTAGATGCACTATTTAAAATGCTGTGTAATAAAGATGATCCAAGAATAGTGGTTTAATTCATCCCCACTTTTACAATTAGTTCCTAAAATTTATAATAGCATTTACCAAGCCTCTTTAAAAAAATAACTGCTTAATGCTAAATTAGAAAAAAGCAGGTTAGAAATAGTCTAATTTTCTATCAAAGATACTATTTAAAAAAAAATAAATAAAGTCATCTGCTCAACTTTAAGAAATAACCGCTTTCCCACTATCGTGCCAAACTGTTAAGAACCCTTCAGTACAGTTAATTGTTTCTCCACTGAGCCTGGAACCATGTAGCACAATTACAAACCGTTCTTAGCCTGGAATTCTAAGAATGGTTAGACAACCGTGTTGAACTGTGCCAATAGATTGAGTGATGTGAGGGCTGTTACCAAGCAACCACAGCTGGCTCAGAAGCATGCAAGCCAGACATGCACAAGTAAACACTTCATTACTACAAGACAAATTATACAGGTCTAACAATGGTTTTAAAAAGGTTTAAACCATAGAGCAGTCTCTGGAAGAGAAGTGAATCTCACACTGTTTCGTTTTACACACTGTTTCGTTTTACACACTGTTTCGTTTTACACACTGTTTCGTTTTACACACTGTTTCGTTTTACACACTGTTTCGTTTTACACACTGTTTCGTTTTACACACTGTTTCGTTTTACACAACCAGTCATCTAAAATAACGAAAGCCTATTTTATTAATGGCTAGAGTTAAATAATTTGAATGACATAAGCAATTGAGACCTTTATTTCACCTGACTGATGCAAGTTTATTGCATGCAGCACTGTATTTGGTAGCACAAATCTCGCTCTGAACCAGGAGAGAACTAAACAAATGACTACATGCACAGATTTTTTTCCTGCTGCGCATCGAATAAAGCAAATAAGAAATGCTTATCATCGAAGCCTATGGTAGAAAGTCAATTTTCAATCTTTTTTGACTTTGCTCTAAAGCTTTACAGAGCAGCACTGCTGTCCAAGGTACCGTTGCATGATTTCTTAGTCTATATATGCTCTAAACTTGTCACATGAATGAATTTAATAATTGTCGGTAGTGCTCTCAAAATAATCACTATGTTTTGACATGTTAATAAATGAGCAATTTTCAGCATTTCAGCTGTAGGCCATTATACGATTCAGTACACCTACAGGTAAGTGTGATGGAGCAGGGTTGGAACTAAACTGTGCAGGGCTTCTGCCCTCCAGCAATTGAGTTTGACACCCCTGGTTTAAAGGGTTATATTTTACCATCAAAAGGTAGCATGGTATATAATCAACTTATAGATTGTAAAAATTAAAGTGTAGTGCCCGCTCACTTTTGACAAGGCCCATCCAAAATATATTTCTGCTATTGTAATACAAATGCACTGTTGCATTATCATAGTTTAATTGTCATGTTCAGAGATCTTAAATGCGTTTATTCCCCTGCAAACATTTCAATTGTTACATTAGTCATTTCCCCTCCAAATAAAATGTTGCCAGAGGCGCGCAACATATGACGTTTAAAAAAGGTGCTGTGATATGTACCTATATGCAGCACCCCAATATGATAGAACGGCATAGCAGTGTTTAGTCACTTGTTTATTTTTGTTTTTATTAACTTCAAGTTTTTCAGCTATTGAGTTTAATTGAACAAAGGGAGCAGTTTACATTGCATTAAAGGCAACTACTGATTGGTTGTGTAGTGTTTCAAGGAGCTGTTGCAACATGAGTGGAAAATAAAACCATATTAGTGCTGCCTGGCCCAGTTTGGCACAAAATGGAGCAGTTCCATTTTGAGAACGATTCAGCATGAGTGAAAAAGTAGCTAAAGTTTATGAAAAATTAATCTGGATGTAGAGAATCTCATAGCACAGAAACAGCACTCCTACAGGCGTATTTATTCTTCTGCATCAGGCACACAAGTATGCTTCAGCACAGCCTGTGCATGGTCACGTAGCCCATGCTGTGGCAGTCAGACACTGATGCACACCTCAGTGAATAGAGCAAGCTGCGATTGGTCAGCTTTGTAGAGCTGACGTGTGCCCTAACCTAGTCCTCATCTTCAGTCAGTAATTTAGGGGCCATTTCTGACAGCAACCTGTGTAAGGCCAGATTAAGCATCTGCAAACCTCAATTTTTTCATCTTAATGTTGCCAAACTTTGACAAGCGATCAATAACTGATGCAGAAAAGCTTATTCATGCTTTCATGACCTCTCGGTTAGACTTCTGTAATGAGTTGCTAGGCAGTTGCCCTGCTGGCCTCACTAACAAACTGCAGATGGTTCAAAATGCAGCTGCTAGAGTGCTTTCTAGAACTAAGAAATAACATTACTCCTGTTCTTTCAGGGCATTGACTCCCTATTAAATATTTAATTTACAATGTTATTGTTTACCTACAAAGCCCTCAATGCCTTAATACCCAGTATTAGAGGGAGCTCCTAGTGTATCAGAGCATGAGATTGATTCCTTTAAGACTCTAAAGTGACCCACGAGTCTACGTATTGATCCTGAAGGGTAAGTCTGTACACCAGCCGGTGACCTCTCCCATCTGCAGCTTCTCCACAACAGATGTCCACCATTCTCCAGCCCCCGGTGCCTAGACTGCAGCTCTGTACAGGAAGTTTGGCCAGAGGAGAAAATGCTCATGCCCAACTGAGCCTGGTTTGAGGTTATTTTTCCCCTTTACTTTGGTCGGTTGGCAAACTTGTTCGCTTGGTTTGGGGCTTGTGTAGTTGAGCATGGATGGATTTTTTCTTCATTGTTTGGACTTTCAGCAGTGAAAATTAAACACCGAAATTAATCTCTGAAAACTGAGCTGATTCAAACCTCTTGTACCTGATGTGAAAAAGCATGCACATCCTCAAAGATCCTTAGCCCGAACAGTTATAATAGATAGAAGTTTGTATGAATGTTCAAGAAACTGAAGCAGATAAGGGAGATTCCACAGAAGGAAGAATTCATTTATGCAATGAGTGAATAGGTCGTTGAGATTTCCAAGGTAACCCATAAGCCTGGAGCACTGAGCTGCCCAAAGAGCTGATTTAATGTGAATAAACCTTAAAGCAGTTGCCGGGCAAAGTATGCTCAGTTTTAAGGTTTTGAACAGATTTTAAACCAGTCATCAGAAATATCTCCCAAAGGATTAACTTTATTATGAGACCACTGCAAATGTCATAGAGTACTGTCTGACAATAAATTTTGGAAATAGGTGTACCGTCTATGCCATTGTGTAGTTGTAAACGTCTACAATCACGCTATGTGGAGAAAAAAAAATTCACAATAGAACCGAACTGATTTTCATTGCTTAAGTGAGAGCCTTAAAGTGAGCGTTTTTGTTTTTGAAAGGATTCTCACTACCAAAAGGAATTCTTGACACTTGAGATGTTTCCATTTAAATTTGAGATTTTTGAAGAGGAAACTGGAACTGGTAAAGTTGAAATATTTATAGGTGAAGAGGTTCCAATATTCCCATGAAATTGAGATTGTAAAAGAGTGAAGTGTGGTTACTTTCACTGAGAGGTTCTGGGATTAGATGTTCTAGGAGTTACAGAAGATCTTATTTTTGAAACCAGCCATGTACACTACAGATGTTCTGGAGAAGGTATGTAGGGTTTTTTTCTGAAAAGTTCTGGGTTACAAGTTATAGAAGAATAAATACTTTAAATCTTCCCATGGAAATAATGGATCTTAAAGGGAAAATCTGGTTATTCTGAAAAGTTGTAAGGTTATAATTTGAGATTTGGTGTTTTAAAGTGTCCCTATGGAAGTACTAATCTTACTCCTTAACCTTAATCCTAGTAAATTCTGGAGTTACAAATCTTCAGTAGATCTCATGTTTGAATTGACTTTTTGAAAAGTTCTCGAATGACTGGTGTAGGTGGTGTTGATGCACAATGTGCTGTTGTGTGGAGGTGCTAATCACCAGTAGAAGACTGGGCTTCATTTAAGGCCATTCACCCAAGGCCACCTTCCCTGCGTGCTGTCCAAGTGGACCCAGGGGGGCTGAATACTTACCACTCCCCCAAGTGACCTTTTGTTAACACCGCAAGGTTGCCCAGGTCACCCGAAAAGAGTCTGAAGATGTTTCTCTATGGGGCCTACTCTGGCTAATCCAGAGAGCGGGCTCCCCAGGACCCCAGATATCTCCAAGGAACAGGAGAGCCCTTGCCCAAATCAGCTGAACCTAACAGGTAGATTCAGGAGTAAAAGTTGGCCATGAACTGGTCATTGCCTTCTCCTCACTCCCTGCTGATTTGCTCCAGAATACTTCCAGTTAACATCCAAGGAATTCCATAAATCCAAGATGACCAAAGAACTCACCGAAATGTGACTAGAAGCATTCAAAGAGATAATCCTGACCTCCCACTAATTACTAGAAATGAAAAAATTTAAGAGGCCAGGTCGAGGTTCAGTCTGGCGGATATACCTCTGTAGATATATCATTCTTCTACCAGACCCTTCCCCTAAGGTAATGCAAGAACCAAACCGACATCATCCTTATCAAGGACAACCGTTGGGAGCATTACCCTAAAGAAAACGAGAGTCTGAGCCACTGACCAGGTGTTGAGACACAGCATTTCGGCAGTGGTGAGTGTTTTCATTACCATTTGTTTGTTTGTTTGTTTTTCTTTGTTCTTGTTTGCATATTTTCATTCATAATTTGATTATTTGATGTCTAGATTGTTTTCCCATACTTCTATTATCATATTTAAGCTTATAAAAACTTTAAAACTGAGTTTTATTAGAGGATAGACCATATGCATATGACTCATTAGTATTCGCGGTTTTGCACCAATCACGTTTGTTCTCTGTTGAGTGTGCTGTAGGTCAGTTTAAATAGCTTATATCTCAGTTGTTTTTAAATATTTTGTTTTCATTTTTTCAGCATTTTAACCTGTACATTATGTAGAAAAAGTGTTGAACATAAAAACTGTCATTACTAATAAAAATGTTTTTATGGGGTTACCGTTTTTGAGAAGTATAGCTGATTTAGTGGGGTCCCTTACAATCCACTCAAGGTTCAGGTTGTATATTAATTCTCTTATATCACTGGGAAAAGTGATATTGTGGTTATATCAACAATGATATGAGTCCCACTTCTCAATCACCTGAAATAACTTGCATGGATCAATTAATAACGATGGAACAGTTTTGATAAACAAATTCTGTTGTTTATATTTTTTATATTATATTATGTTAACATATTAGAATTAAACATAGAAAAAAAGAAAAATAGAAATAAAAATATTTTTTATGATGAAACATCAAGAATTAGATTAATTAGACTTAATTAGAAAGAAAAAGCATAAATTAAGATGATAAATAAATGATCATATAGATGAAGATTTTAAAAAAAAACTTGATGAAATTAACTTAACAAATAAAGCAGATCTGCAATATTGGCTAAGCGTTTGCAATAATCTTCTGGATAAATTCATTAGTAGCACAAATGTTCACTGATCACATTACAAAAGAGAGTGATTCCAAGCGATGTGCATTTGGCATTTTACCAAAACATTTACAACATATTGGCAAGGGCTTTTACAGTTTTGGAGAGCTTAGTTTCTTCCATCACTGGGGGAAATATCACAATATTCAACAGCCGTTTAAACATATTAGGGCTGTTTAGTAAAAGTAAATAAATAAAAGCATTTAGTTGGTCTCTTCCACTTCCCATGATGCACCACAGCACAGATACAGTAGATCACTCCTGATGTTGCTCTGGTTTCTCCACTGCTTCCAAAAACTGCTCAGAGGATCCTAAAGCAGACATGTAGACTGATCTGAGTAAGGTAAAACACACTGGAGCCAGCCAAAGTCTCTTTTATTATCTCTTTTATTATGTTTGGCTCTGTATATAGCAGGACTGCACATTTTAAATGTTTTATGTGGTGGAATTGAATGAGTAAATGTCAGTATAATCCATTCCTGCAGTTGTCTAATGTTTTCACTGTTATTAAATGCCCTGTTTGGTGTGAAAGTGCTTTACTAATATTACTACACCATGCCATTGAGGTAAAGTTAGTTTGTTAGTTTGTGCACATTCATTCATCCAACTTACAAATTTTCAATTTACTGAATATTTATGTTAAAAATACAGTCCACAGTGTGTATTCTTCATCAAACACATTTAACCCCTTAAATCCCAGAGCAACATCCTCACTAGTGTCCTCACTACAGAGGGTTGAACACTCAGACAGTGATGAAGTTAATCAGATAATTAAGTGTCTGATTAAAGGAGGATTGAGAATTATTGATGAACAACTGTTCACAGCAGAATCACTGAAGGAAAGAAAAACACAAATTACAGCCAAAACCACAGATGAGGTCAACCGAAAATGAAACTCTAAATTAAAAATAATTAATAAAAATAATTAGACAATACTAATGTTGTTTCTGAAGATGTCAGCAGAGATCATTAAACTCCACCAACATCAGGAGCTTCACTCATGACTGAGCTCTGACTTTATTTCTGTCATGTGGACAAGAGCTCTTCATGGAGGTGCTGTTGTGCAGTTGGTCACCATGATGGAGGACAGAGTCTGCTTTAGTTGGGCTCTTCGGCTGCTTATTTTAACACTAGGTTCATTTTGGATGCTATAATTACTTGTCTTGATCACACTATTTCTATAGCATGAAAAGCCTAAATAAAATATAAGAATCAGTCTGATGAGAATAACTGTAACAGTCAAGCCACCCTCACCGGTCTGTATTCTTTCAATGTCTTGTTAGCCCTGTATGAGAAATGAATAATATATGTAAATAAAACCACTAGATCTCCAGCAATAGATGACTGTTTAACAGACCTAAACACCATTCATATAGGAAGTGTTTAATCTCTGTCACGGCTCAGAAACACACAGACATCAACAATTAGACTTTTAATCTCAACTATGGTGACGAGGAGAAAAAAAAAAATCAGCCCAGAACAACACAAAACACTACTGAATTATTACACCCTAAAAACAACATCAAATAAAGGCAGAGAAGGAAACTGTAAGAACTTTAAGCTGCATAGTTTACTCATGCTGCAGTGCATGCTGGGAGTTTTGTACCCAGCATGCATTGCGAAATAAATGACTTGTGCAGCTTTTTACTTTTAGCAACCATGGTTGAGGTTCATATCCTGACTCTTGATGTCTGTGTGTCTTATTGTGCTGCTGGAGCGCTGGAGGTTTTGTGTATAAAAATCTAATTATTAATTTTTATGCATTCCTGCTTGTTGTCCCTCCACAGGAAGTTGTATTGTCTCAAACGACCGGCCTGTTTCAGAAAGGAGGTTAAGTGAAAACTCAGAGTATTTTAACCCTGAAATGAAAGAAACTCTGGGTTTTCCGTTTCAAAATGGCAGGTTTGTTAAGCTCAAGAAATCAGGGTAAGTCAAGCCGGTTTCTGAAAGAAAGGTAACTTTAACTCAAAGTCAGTTACCGTGGTAACTTACTCTGTGAATCTAACCTGGTCCAGAGCAGGGGGGTATTCCAGAAAGCTGGGTAAACTTACCATCTGCTAAACTCTAAACTCTCGGTTGATTTACCCAAAACCTGCTTACCGCGAGTATGTTGGTTCCATAACAGGTGATAAGAGTTAGTTAAATCAACCTCCTGAAGATAACCGCGGGTTAATGCGCGTGCACGACACACACCTGAAGGCATTTTCAGTAGATCGCCGAATTCACGAGTCACCATAGAAAGTCACGGTGAGAAAAAAAGGCAACGCACTTTATAGAGGCGAAGCTGGAGGTTTTAATCACAGAGATTACACATCTGCTTCAACGAAGAAAAGAAATATAAGATAATAAATAGATAAAAGAAAAAATAAATAATAAGAAAATTTGTTAGTTAATTAAATTACACATGCCACCCTCCATTTATTGTAATGAAAAATTTAATTGCTCTATAACATTCTTTTTGAGCATGTTGTGTAACCATTCATGCATTTATTTTTCTTGCCATTAATTTCTTAAGACCACAATACAAATGTGTATTGACTAATAAGGCTTATAGAAATTTTAATCTTTCTGGAGCTAGAACTCTGTCTAAAGTCATTAAACACAGAAACATTCTCCTAAAAGATAATATTTAATTACTGGAGCTCTGTATTTAACACTCTAGAATATTCTTTCTGTCATGCAAAGAGGCCTGTCTAACTGCTGTGGGCCACCAGGAGCTGCTGTGTCCTATAATAAAGGCTCATCAGTGGTTGAGTTTTTGACTTAAACCACACAATCTGTCACTGCTGTAAGTGATTGTTGTCAGGTAGCTTTAGGTTCTTTTTATGCTTTTTAATTTGCATACAGATGAAGTTCCTTCTGCCTCAACTAACAAGCAGTGTTAGAATTTGTCTGCACTTCTCCATATTTGAATATTACTCTTGGATCACAAAATATGATATCTATATATTTAAATTGTAAAGTAGCTGTACAAGTCCATCTTCAAAGATAAATAAAGTCACATGAGCATCACTTTAAGGTGAGAAATGTATATATTAAAAATATGTTACCTGTTGAAAGGTACGTGTATAAAGCAATGTAAAAAATCATTCATTTTATTTCAGGAAATGAAGAAATGAACAGACCAAACTATTTGCTTAAAAATAAATTTTTTTGTGATAAATTATAATTTTTAGCACTCTTCCATCTCTTTTGTCAGCTTGGGTAACTGAGATTTCCTCCGGGTCAGGCTGCAGGGTGTCATCGTATAAGGCAGAAAAGGGTATCTTTTGTCCTCCAGCAAGTAACAATGTAGTGCCCAGTAATGATTCTATTGTATAATACAAATATAATAAAAATAAACGTTTTGTAAAGCAACATTTGCTTTCCAGTTTTTTTTTTCTTTTTACTATATTTGTATTATACACTTGAATTATTACATCCTGAAAATCAGCCATTAACCTCAACATAGTGATGAGGTGGGGTCATCCCATATGAGCTGGTTAGTGAAAGCAGTAATGTGTTTAATAGTTAAAAACACCAAAAGATTAAGGACAGAAAATTAAGTTGTACCTGCACATTTATACTATGGACAGATTTCATATTATCAGTGTCCTTTAGTGACCGATGGAGCTTTAAAACTTTCTGCAATTATTGCACACAATAGCATTTGGAAACCCTGAAAAAAATATTATATTAAAAATGTAGGTGTGTGTGCGTGAATGTATATATATGAACAACGTCCTACATGTTAAATTATGAATATATTTTCCTACAAAAGACAAAGCTTCCACTTATAAAATTATACAGAAAAATGTGAGGGTGCAGAAGGAGAGAAAAAACACAAGATCTGTAAGTTAAACTCGCTCCGCTGTGCCCTGCGTTGCTTTTTAAAAACGCACTGTCCACTACGCTATTGCCGTGCTCTGAATCAGCTGTGTCCTAATACGTAGTGATTTACGACCAAGGAACTGTACAAAAGCGTATAAAACAGTTCAGTGCCAGGCATGCAGTACAGTACAGATGGTCCTACACGCTATTGCCACATTGTACAGTTGCCTAAAATGCCCTGACGCAAATACAGAGCTGCACTGAATGTTTTCTATGGTGAGCGCAGACCCGCGGTTTGTCACATTTGATTTGAAAAGGTTTGTTGAATACATTAACAATTATTTTGAGAATATACGTTATATATTTGGTTATGAAAATGACTATGCACTTATAACCCTCTCACAACGAAAAAACTTGTATCTGTGCGTCCACATACATAAATATTCTCATCAAAAGAGCACGCAATGCTCAGTAAACTCTCTGAAGCAGAAAAACTCGGGAACATAGCAACTTACTCTATGAACATAATCTGCTCCGGAGCAGCTCATCTTCAGAGAGTAAGTTGCTATGGCTACTTAACATACCCATAAGTTACCTCCGATTTTGGAACCAAAGCTGAGGTTATCCACCTACTTACTCTCAAACTTACCCGGGTATGTCACATAACCTGCTTTTTGGAACAGCCCCCTGATCTACAGCAGCTGTTCATCAGTGTCTGCATTCAGTCAGAACTGTGCTCATCCACTCTGTCTAGTGCACTGAGCTAATCAGCTGATTAAGGGACTAGTGAATGAGGGTGTATGGTGAGATTTCAGACACTCTGATTACTTTCTGGAAAACAAAGGTTAGATCTGATGCAGTATTGTGTGTGTTTTGTACAGAAATGACCTGTTCATGTTTTACAGTGAACTTTCAAATCAAATTTGTAGCATTCAAATGTTGAAAATCCTTTGCTAAATGCTGACTGAATAATAACAAACACTACACTTTCAAACTCCTTAACTGATGAGGAAGGAAGGTTTTATGTATATTATATTAAGGAGTTTAATGTGTATAGCCGTACACCCATGGTGCAAGATCAGAGAAGTTTGAGATCTGAAAAGCGTACACAGCGCCTTAATGTTAAATATCCAGAATCTTAACATAAAAGGTAGATGTGATGTGATTTAAGATATTTACATTTATTTTAAGATATAGATCAGATTCTTTGTTTTAACCGCAGCCGTTTCTTTTTTCTACATGTACCTCAGTGTGTCTTTTAGCTTTATACCTTTCATTTACAGAGCTCACCATAAATTATTTTAATCTATTTTCTCAGTAAAGTAGAGCCATCTGACCAATCAGAGGAAAGTAGAGCCATCTGACCAATAAGAGGTAAGTAGAGCCATCTGACCAATAAGAGGTAAGTAGACCCATCTGACCAATCCGAGAAAATTGTTTATTTTTGATAAAAGTAATCTTTTAGCATCAATCAGTGCATGTATACTGAGTTAATGATGGCAGTTAGAGATATTAGTTCTGTCATAGTTATTATCTAATTAATCAGGCATTATTCATACACTTCAACAGGAATAGATTTACACCGCACATTTCATATCCAGTTCCACTGAAGTTGCAGGCGCAAACATTTTGCTACAGCTCCTTTCTAAAAGTATTGAATCTAAAAATAAGCTTTGTGATTGAGTAGGATGTGATTCAGTGTTTTCACTAGATCAGACTTTAAGAAATTTGAAAACCACCTCTTACATTCTAAAGTGCATTTCAGCAACATGTGGTCACTCTCTCTGTGTATTGTATGACTGCATTCATGTAATATGTTACAATCTCCACATTGCTCAGCGAGGGGATGCTATGAGTTCATAGAGTCGAGGCATGTTGCCAAAGCTGCTGAGTTCAGGACTGGGGTCTATACTGTCTGGACCATTAGGACTACTGAAGCTGAACTTCTGAAGCAGAGACACGATAAACAGAAAGATCTCCATACGAGCCAGAGACTCACCGACACACACACGTTTACCTGTAGAGACAAAATAAAAGACCCTGATCAGTAATGCTGTTTATTTAAAATTTGATAAGTACATTTTAGCCAACTCTGCATGGAGCTCTACTCTTATATTATCAATTGCCCTGGTCTTATGGTATACTGCGAATATATTGTTTATATATACAGTGTTTCCCTTTAATGGCAGAGACCTTAACCATAAAAGACTGTCTACATCTTCACATCCTCAAACTTATTTCTTTTCAGAGGCTTACGTGGCATGATGCATGTTTGTATGCTACATTTCAGTGCTACATGTCAATTGTGAGTCTACTACAAATGAGGAATTAGCATATTTGAGAAGTAAAATGTTGGACATAGTAAGTTAAACTAAAAGAAGAAGGGAAGAATCCAAGAGTCAATGGCCTCTAGTAGCTCACCCTGGCTCTTTTCAGCTGCATACAGAGCAGCAGAAGCTCAGTGTTATTGATCGAGCCTCCACTCTTAGGGCCAGGAGACACCAAGCCAACACCAAATAACTAAAGTTGACAAAAACCAACTGTGTTGCTGCCTTGCATTGACCACATCTAGTCCCATCTGAATCTAATCTGCATCTAAAAGGCAACACATGATCAAACTAAAGTAATTGCAACAGACTAAAATGTGTGTTTAATCTGTGTCTGTATGAGAGGACTTGTGTCTTCATACCACCAGGGGGAAGTGTAGTCTGTTTTCCTATTTAACAAATAAAATCTGACACATGAGACCCACGCAGACAATGTGTAAACAAAGCACCATTATCACAGAACTCTCACTCACCATGGAGTGTTCTCTAGTGCAAATATGACTGATTCTGCAGTGGCACCTCGGGCACAGTAATGTTCCCCTCTTTTCCTAACCCTTCACCCTAAAGTTTAACACCTTTTTCAGAATAATTGAGAATCTGGCAAGTACTAGCAGTTTAGAAAATGTGAGTTCTGTGGACTAAATAAACATGTTTTATGACAGAGTTTAGGAGTTGAGCACAGAGGTCCAGCTGTTCTTTCTACATTCAATAAGCCCCAGTTTTAATAAAAGAAATGCAATCTCTTCTGGACTATGAGGGTCAAATTAACTATTTATTATTCATAAAGAGAGGTTTTTTTTTGTTTTGTTTTTTGTTTTTTTGAAGAGGATTCACAATGCTCTTAGTACTCAATACCACTTAACTGCATTCATATTGGTATTAATATTATTATTAGTAGTAGTAGTAGTAGTAGTATTTGTTGATGTTGCAAGGAAGATGACTTTGACTTACTCTGGATTAACATGCAAGATCTTCAAGAATTTACCTGCAGAAAAGGGCATAAAGGCTGGATTCTTCTTAAAGTTGCCATTGGAGTCCAGAAAGTGCTCTGGGTTAAATGTCCAAGGGGTTTCCCAATGTCCCTCATCCCTTAGGACAGAGTGCAGCATGGGAATAATTACTGTGTCCTGGGGAAATACAATCCATTTACAATTACACACAATATCCCGGCCAGCTAGATTACTACAGTAAATTTTGTGCAGTTTCTACAATCTTGTGTTGTTCAAGACAAACTGAGCTGACCCATTCATTGTTACCTTGGGGATTTTATAGCCTCTGAAAGTGATGTCTTTCAGGGCATAATGGGGAACGTTCAGTGGTGCAATGTCCAGACAGCGCTGCACTTCATGAATCACAGCATCAGTGAAGGGAAGAGACTTTCTGTCCTCCATTGTTGGAATTCTGTTCTGTCCAATAACGCAATCTATTTCCTTCTGCATTTGCTCTGGATCAGAGAAAACTATATTAATTTTATTTAGTAATTGTGGAAAAATCCAGACGTAAGTGCAGTATGGCAGAGAAGCACACAAGACACTTACAAAGTTATGTTTAAATGTGTTACTTTTTTCAGTTCTTTCCAGAACATAAGTTTAAAACAAAGAAGCTACGAAATGTTTCAGACTTGTTTAAAATAACATGTTTAAAATATGTTGGAGTCTTCATGTGTGCACCCTGTACAAACAATAAAGAGCAGTGAAATACAGTCACCACAGAACTGACGTGTGTGAGTAGAGCTAGATGAGCTTAACACAACATCAATCATACACCCAACAAATGTTTTGGACCTACCCTGAATGTGAGGGTGCTTGATCAGGAGCATTAGAGCGTATCTTAAAGTTGTGCTGGTGGTCTCTGTACCAGCTGTAAACAGATTTAAAGAGGTGGCAAACATGTTTTCCTTGTGGAATTCTGTATCAGGATTATGTTTCTCCTGTTGTAGAGAACAGAAAAGGAGAAAAGGCATATGTGTATATGGCAATTGACCTGCAGATAGACTAGAACAATAATTGTGTATTTTTCTTTGCTTTCTATACCTGATTGAGCCTGATAAGAAAGCAGTCAATAAAGTCCTTTGGGTCACTGGGATCCAAATTCTCCTCATGCTCCTTGATAATTGTCATTATGGAGGATTTGAGATCATCAATCTCTCCAAACATGGTATGATGTCTACCTGGTAAGATCTCCATGACTTTAGGGAAGATGTTGTAGAGCTGTCAGGAATGACAAGATAGTTCCAGAGATATCAGTAATAATAACTGCAGTTTGTTATTGTTATAGTATTTTTTTCCCATGTGATTTCCTATTCAGGCACTAACCAGACTCAACTGTGCTTAGCTTCAGTGAGGAAGAATGTGAGATTTAAAGAGAGATAGCTGCATGCTGCCTTCTACAGAATACATGATTTAATCCAAAACAAACTGTTGCCGCTTTGTAGACAGTACACCGCTAAGACTGAGTTGATCAGCTCTAGTAAAAGCACAGCAGCGTTGAAAGCTCAGTTAGCTGATCAATTGTTTTGCTTTTAATCTATATAGGTGTGGTGAGGGGGCGGGGCTGAGAGCTGTGGGAATGTAATGAGGCCGGTGAGAACGAGAAGCACATGTGGCACACACCGACCTCGAGTCCCGAGGAGGAGCTCTAGATTATAAGAGTGGCTACAGAGGGGGATGAGAGAAGTCCAGGCCTGGACACGTTTACATTGTGTTTGTTTTCAGTTCAGCGGCAGTCTCTGTAAGGAGCTGTTTGTTTGTTTTTTTCCCCTTTAATAAATTCGTTACGTGTTTAGTTCTCTACCTCCTTCTTCCCAACAGATAGGAGGCGGTTTGAAACCAATACAATAAGTCTTGTGGAAACTATAACGACCATACTTTAAATTTTTTTTTTTTCCAAAACATTCTTCATTCTCAAACCTGCCCCACACTGTCTCAGTGGCTCACCTGTCCCCAAGGGCTGCTTGCAAATCGCATGAGGTTAGAGATGATCTGGAGCAACTGCAAGAAGTTTTTGTCTTCATAATCAAAGCGCTGCCCAAACACCAGGGAGCAGATGACGTTGGACACAGCCCGGCTCATGAAGAATAATGGATCAACTGGTTTGGCTGAAGGAGAAAACTCTTATTATACATCTGTGAGTTCCAGAATCTCCATTTATACCACAACTCTAATACTGAACTCATGGGATGTAAATGCTGAATAATCTGATCCCTCACATTTGGTTTCTTCAAAACTCTTGAGCAAGTATCTGCTCTCTTCTTGAATCCACTGCTCCATTCGTTTGCGTCCCATTCCAAAATCCCTCAGTGTGGTGAGCGTGAACCGCCTCAGTTGACGCCAGCGTTCACCATTGCTGATGATCAGACCTACCAACATGTAAAGGCGGTCAAAATCTAGACTCTTCTCCATTATACCGATAATGTCTGTCTTTCACAAGTATACACATTATTCTCACCATAGCCTCTTAGAACTCTGTTGGTAAAAGGAATGGGAGCTCTGGATGCAAAGTCTTCAGCCTGGTCCACCAGAGCCTCTTTTACTGTTTCATAACCCACCAGAACCACCATTCTCTGAGTCCCGATGTGCACCGTCATCACCGGCCCATAGGATTTGCTCCACTGTTTTAGAGAACAGAATTAACAGCAACATATCAATAAACATTTTCTGAGCTATTCAGACAGTATTTGCTACATTAAAACCAATGACTCACAGAAAACAATGAAATGGTATTATGATGTTCAGATTAACACAACTGCAGTGTAATGTGTTGGTAATAATCCTCACATGACTCAAAGGTTACAATATTATAACACCTTGCCAAAAAGATCTTAATATTTCAAGCATAAAGTTCAGAAATACACATCCCTGCCATCACTCTCACCTTCATAAAGCTCTTAAATGGTGCACTTGTTTCCACTGTTAGTAAGTTTCCGATCAGTGGCAGTGCCAGTGGCCCCGGGGGCAAAGAAAGTCCGTTCTCCTTCCTCCTCCATCTGATCAACATCAACACAGTCAAGACCAAAACCAGCAGCAGTGAGCTTGAGAGCTCCATTCCTCTTACCGATCAGTTCTGTTTGTCTCTGCATCTGTTTTCCCTGTGGCTTTGCAGGTTTTTATAATGAAGCAGGAGCAGAGCAGACAGGGGTGTTTAAGACAGGAATGGGACAGAGGTGAGGAAGTTGATAAGTTTGTACACATTAACCAGGTGCACCCTAACCTTGATAAACGTACCAACCAGTCCTGACTATTTCCTCCAACCAGCAGTACCATAGTGTGTTTTCACAAAGACCCTAATCAATTTCAAATTATTATCATTGATTTGCATCAGAAGTCTGTCAGTTTTTGCATTAACATGTATATGTAAATGCTGTATATTCAACTCTTGCTCAGGCATTTTCACCACTGCGTAACCTCTCTGAGATTCTGCTTCTGATGTCAACACTGTATCTCAGATGGGTTTATCATGTTGGGTCTCTGTACTCTTTATTTCCAGTTTTGATACTTTACTGTAGGTTCCTCAAAAGCTTTTAAACATTTTTATGATGCCTCACAGCCAGAAGGTCGCTGGTTCGAGTCGCAGCTGAGCCAGTTAGCTTTGCTGTGTGTGTTTGCATGTTCTCCCCGTGTTGGCATGGGTTTTTTCCGGGTGCTCCGGTTTTCACCACAGTCCAAACACATGTGCTATAGGGGAACTGATCAACTACACTGGCTGTAGTGTATGTGATTGTATGTGTGTGTGTGTGTGTGTGTGTGTGTGTGTGTGTGTGTGTGTTTTCCAGTACTGGGTTAAGGGCATCCGCTGTCTAAAACTTATGCCAGAGTAGTTGACAGTTCATTCCACTGTGGCAACCCCTAATAAATCAGGTATAAGCCGAAGGAAAATGAATGAACCAAGCAATGAATAATGCAAGGTTTGGTATAGTTTTGTCTCCCTGTGATTTGCAGCTTTACTAAAAGAGTTTGTGCAAGGTTTACATGGTCTGCATTATCCTCGTGTTTACTCTTGACCCAGTCAGATATCAGACTGACTGTCGGTAATGTAACATTACATTTCAGCTTAATAAGCATTCACCTCTGTTCTCATTGACACAGACTCACCGTCACACAAACAAAGAATGAATATGAGTGAAAGGGGAGATAAGAGCAATGTTGAGGAGAAGGTGAAGGCAGGTGTTTAAATGACGGACTGCAGGAATAAAAATGCAGCTTTCACACACAAAACACGACAAAGCAGACCAGAATCTGTGAAGGGAATGAGAGGAAAAACAAACAAAACAGAAGTTATAGGTTTTCAGAAATAAACTCCAATAAAGTCATTTAATACAGTGAAGATTACAATAATGACTTTTTGGTAATAAACTTTTAGGAGTTTCTATAAACATCTGAAATTGTTAAAAACGGGTTGTGAGATTTGTAAAATAATATTAACAGTAACTGATTGTGTTGCTTTCTTTTCAAACAAAAACATAAAACATACTGTATATTATAATAGACACAATGAAAGATGTCAGCCTCATGTGAGGCTTTCCAGACACAAAATAATATTTAGTATAATGGAAACATGTGCTGAAATAAAGAAACTGTTGTTAAAACACACAAAACAATAATCTTAACTTGCTTTCGAAAAATAATAATTACTCACTTAATGACTAACAGATAAAAAGCAGCTTGAATTTGGACTTTAGTGTAAGTGTTTGTAAGTGTAAATGAGTGCACATCATATCTGCTGACATTACCTGATCTGATGAATCACAGATGAGCTGAGTCAACTTTCACAGAGATTCCAGAGCTGTCCTTCAGCCTGCTCACTGACACACTGCAGATGAACTTTTATACTACTAAACTATAAACAAACACTCGGCCACAAACCTTTGAGTTTATTTAATCTGCTCAATAAAAAAAATAAAAAAACAAACAGGAACATACTTTAAAATATCTTCTTTGTGAAAACTCATTAATAGGGTGAATTAAATGTGGGTAGATTTTAATTCCTTTGTGAACTATAACTTTAAAACAAAAGATGAGAAACTATTTAGTTAGATGAGTGGGCCTTCACCAAGTAGGACATGTTCCTGAATCAACAACTATGTTGATCCTGGTTTTGTTCTGGGTCAGTTTGGGCTGAGTCTCTGCCCTGGTCGTCGTGGTGGTATTAACAAACGTAACAGTAAATCTTCTTCTCAGTCTGGCCGTATTAATTTTGCTACAGTGCTCATTTTATTACAGAGTTGAGTTCAGCCCGGTCCATCAGCAGTGACAGCAACACTAAACAATGTCAGCTATGGCAGAAATGAATGTTTGATCTACTCTTCAGAACTGTTCAAAAGCACCAGCCTCATTTGCAGCAGCAGATGAAGCAAGCTTATTCATTTTTGGAGCATTATCGTTAAAAGAGATTTCAATTTTAAAGTTAATTGAATCATTTTAATGCACAATTATTATTATTATTATTATTATTTGTATTTTCATTAGTCTGTGTTTTTATTTTCATATCACAAGAAGCATTTTAGTTCTGTTGCTGTGAACAAAACACCTCTGACAAATTAAAATTAACAGAAAAAAATACTGGAGTTTTGTTACTTATTCCTGGTGTTCTGAGCCAGTATCGGCCACAATGACCCCAAAACTGATAGTGGTACGAAACCTTGACCTGATCTGTGTACCATTAAACCCCTAATACATAGCCATATAAAGTTGAAACTAAAAGACACTCTCAATGTAGTCATTAAAGGGGTCGTTTAGTCAATGTCGGCTTTATTTGAACACAAAAAAACTCTTTTGAAGAACTTTGGTAATCAAATATAAAGGTTTCTAGACCCTCTTGACACAATTCATATGATGGACCAGTGAAGACACCAGCCTCTATTGCCTCCTTTACTATGGCTGCTTTCCTTCACAGCCTCATTCTTTCAGCGCCCCTCAGTGGATTTAAGTAACAGGTACCACAGTAATCTTACAGGACACCCTTAACCATATACTTAAAACTAAGTTCTAATGATAATTCAATGTGTACAAAAATAAATAAATAAATAAATAAATAAATAAATAAATAAATAAATAAATAAATAAATAAATAAATAAATAAATAAATAATAATAGCAATAGGGGCATGATTCAAGTAGCTGTGAATAAAATAGTCACACTTTTGTTCTTCTAGGGAATAGAAACATCAGCCAAACTTTATTTGAACATGAAACTCCATGTGTTATTTTGCACGTTTACTGATCATAACATTTGACTGAAAAGCTGCTTCAAGTAATGAAAAGACATATCTTTCTCAACACACATTGAGGACACCCATTACCTTTGAAAATACTCTAGGGCAAAGGAAACATGCAATCTTAAAATTGTCCTTGCCACAATGACAGATCTAAATTTTGGTGTCACTATCTTTAACTATTACAGAGACTCAACCTCAGCTGAAGTTTAGCATCGTGCCATCACATTTGTCTGTGCTGTAAACGAAAACCCATTACACCTATCCACACAAACCCCATCACCTTTATCAGCGTGTCCTCAAATGAGTCAAATCTGGTGCAAATCAGCCAAACCATGTAGGAGGAGCTCGAAAAAGTACGTTTTTGATTTAAAGCTAGACGGCAGACAGGAAGTTGAGTTAATTGAGGCATAATTGGTTTTGGGATGAATATTTTGGGATGTATACTGCTACTGCGGTTTTCTCAGATCTATTGAACCATCTGTAAACATCTGTACAGAGTTGTAATATGATTGATTGATGTATTGTTGCAGTGATATTTCATTTAACATTTATTTTCCATGTTGTGTTTTTCCTCATATATAAACTCAACTTTTGGCATATAGGCAAAAGCCAAAGAGGAATAGAAGTTAGCACAGCAGGAGCAATATTGATGCCCCCTAAAGCCATATTTTAAACCTCCTCATCTGCTGTCCATCCAAAACTACACAGCTTTTCATGTCCACATTCACAGCATTTCCTCAATACAGCTTTTACTGGATGACTCAATATCTTATCTTTATCTTAAGCCTTCTAAATGTCGAGATATTTTGACGGTCTCTACTTGTATTGCTGTTATAGGTGTTGTTCTTATTGCTCCGCAGCATATTCTAAATGCTTGGGACAGAACTGCTTCAGTTCTTCACAGTTGAGTTTTAGCTGCTGAACAATAAACCATATTCAATAGTTGATCTTTCCAGTGCGTTAAATATTCTTTAAGGAGAGAAACAACATGCTCCCAGCTCCTGCCAAATCTCATTACATGCAGTCCTTTCTCACATCTATCTATTATTATCTGAATGTGGACTGAATATTAAAATTCAATTTTACACTCATACATATGCCGAGGAATCTGACCACCGACACCTGCTCTATTTTCTGTCCGTAATGTAATTCTTATAATTGGGTTAACTATCTTTACTGATAAACATATAAGTTGAGTTTTAGCAATAGAGAATGGAAACCCCCACTCATCTGCCCAATTCTGTACAATACTAACTGCATTCTGCGTACACCTTTCCACATGTTCTACATCTCTCCCCCTGTTCCATAACGCACCATCATCTGCATATAATGATCTTCCAGTCCCCGACTCTATTTTTGAAAAAAAAAAATCATTAATCATAATATTAAATAAAACCAGGCTACTAACGCTTCCTTGTGGAGTTTCTTTCTCTACCAGATGTATTTGAGAGGATGCAGAACCCACTCTGACTTGTCTTGTTGTTTTGAGCAACAAGTTCTTGATCCATTTATAAATTTCCCTTTAATTTCTCTTTTTCTCATTTAATTAAATGTCCCTCTTTGTCATATGCTTCAACATCAAAAATACACCAACACTTCCTTATTTACTTGGGCCTTTCTAATTTCAGCTTCCGAACAGATCACACAACCCATTGTACTTCAGCGTTTCTGGAAACCACTTTGATATGAGGAGAAGAGGTTTTCCTTCTCAATGACAGGAACCAGTCAGCTCATCACCATACGCTCCATTAATCTACAATTATTTGAAGTTAATGCCATATGCTTATAGTTACAGGGTTTTGCAATTGGTACTATGACACCATGCTTCCATTCAGCTGGTATACCTCACTCCCATACGTATTAAATAGTTTCAGTATGACGCATAATGAATTATCTGACAGATGTTTAATCATTTTATAACAAAGAAAATAAAAATCCTTACCTCCTGCCAATGCTTTAACTCACATAATGTAAATTCAATATCTAATGTACTTCCAGATGGCCCTTTATCCTCCAGCAACTGCAGATTCCTGATCATGAAATGTATTCATCTATTTTATTTTCTGATAAATCAGCATTCTGCCCCAGAACTTCTTCTTTTTGGTTTAATGGCAGGTGGCAAACCAGCTTAAGGTGCATTTCCGCCACCTACTGTGTTGGAGTGCAAGACCTCAATGAGCAGAAGAATAACTCTGAATATTCTTTATTATTTATAAAAATAGCAACAAATTAAATCCTGTTAATTAAACCTGCACTCCTCAAAAAGTTAAAATAAAATCATCAACCTCCTGCTTTTCCTGTACATTTTGAAATGTCTTTAATTGAGATAACATTAATTTCCAAATCTCTTTACTTTTTAATAAGCTGATTCCTCTCTCATCTATATGCTTCACACTTTATTAACACATGCTCAACTGTTTGTTTTTCTGCAATGACTGCAGCACATTTCCCCATCATGTGCAGTAAACTATGTAGATTGGAGTGCCCTATACGGAGCCTAGTCACTATAGTGTCTTTCTTCCTGTTCCCATATACCTTCCTTTCTTTATTTCTGTCCTCACTTTAGATTGAATATTATATAGATGTCTTCCCTTTAATTCTGAATTCCAGTCCTCTTGCCAAAGATTGATAACTGCATTATTTATTTCCATTTTACATGGTGGGACCTGTGTTTCCACCTCCTCTTTCCCCAATGCTGTTTTTGCCGACTAATCAACCTCTTCTTTCCCTTCTATTCCCACAAGGGCAGGAATCCATAAATATTCTACTCTTACTCCCCTGTGATTTATTCCATAAATGTTCAGTAAGAGGTCATATAGTACATCCTGTTTTGATGCAGAAGTCCTGCTATTTAGAATGTTTTAAGGCTGCGTGTGACTCAGAACATACCATCACACTTATGCTGGCCCAGAACTATTGGACTGAAGACTTTTTAAAGCATAGGTGGCATTCAGGGATTGGCTGGGAGTGGAGAAGAGTTGTGAAATAGGAGCCAATCAGAAAGCAGCAGTAATGGGATTGGCTGCAGCAAGAAAAAGTTAAACAGCCAATTAGAGGCAGTAGTAGGAGGAGCAAGCACGGTAATGGACTGGGTGCCAGACAGAAACACATGATGAGACAAAAATAAACAGTAAGCAGAAAGTACATGACATGTAAAATGCATTGTATAATCTGCTGATTTTAAACATACAGAAAAATAATGGCATACCCTTAAGTAAACAACTTATCAGACAAAAGTCGTGACGGTGTGTTCAATGTTGGGTTCTTATAGGGTGGGTTAAAAGCAGCCCCTAGTTGCCAACTACCCCATATTTAAACATACAACAGCAGTGCTGATCATGACACTTGAGGATCATATATCTATATAGTGAACATACCGTCTCCAGAAGAGATGGTATTTGCAGTACAGTTGTGTTGTCAACAGAAGTATTCAAAGAAATTCCTTTATACACTCTCAGAAATAAAGGTACAGGGCTGTCACTGGGGCAGTACCTTTTCAAAAAGTAAATATTTGTTCCTAAAGAGTTTATATTGTTAGTTTATGAGGTATATTAGTACCTCAAAGGTACATAGCAGTACCCAAATGCATCTAAAATGTACCTTTGAGGTACTAACATGAACTCTTCAGGTACAAATATGTACCTTTTGAAAATATACCGCCCAGTGACAGGCCTTGTACCTTTATTTCACAGAGTGTAACTGTGGATTAATAAATCAAAGCAGATCTACAGTGTTTAGTGTCTAAAGTTCGATTAGCTTAAACAGCAGAGTATAGTAAAGAGAACGATGACAAAACCAGTGCAAACATGATGACAAGAGGATTACTCTGATAGTAAACATTCTCTCACAGTTTTATCTCAATAGTCTTTTAAAATGAGCTGTAATCTCCACATTGCTCAGCGAGGGGATGCGATAAGCTCATAGAATCGAGGCATGTTGGCGAAGCTGCTGAGTTCAGGACTGAGGTCAATTCCATCTGGACCATTAGGACTACTGAAGGTGAACTTCTGAAGCAGAGACACGGTGAACAGAAAGAGTTCCATACGGGCCAGAGACTCCCCCACACAGGAGCGTTTACCTGCAGAGATACAATGTAGAAGAGCAGAGCTAGTGATTTCTTCATGATCACACCAATAACCAGTGGAAATTAGACTCAGTTGATCAAGGAAACATTTTTTTTTAATTTATTTTTGTCATTATTTGACAGGACACTAGACTGATGGGAAGTGAAGTGGGAGAGAGAGGGAGGTAGGATAAAGAAAGGTCCAAGAGCTGGGATTTAAACTCGAGAAGCCCGGAGCACTGCTGCACCATGCGTCAACCCACTAACCACTGGGCTATTGATTATTTATACCTAAAAGCTATGGTCTGATAATAAAAATGTAGTGAAGACAATCTGCTAGTCATATACTGTTCCGTCATTAATGAATAGCTACCTTTGGACAAGGGTTTACCTGCAGAAAAGGGCATAAAGGCTGGATTCTTCTTAAAGTTGCCATTGGAGTCCAGAAAATGTTCCGGGTTAAACGTCCAAGGGGTTTCCCACTGCCCCTCATCCCTTAAGACAGAGTGCAGCATAGGAATAATTACTGTGTCCTGGCGAAATAGATTTACAATTACTCACAATATCCAGATGCACACAACAAATCAACTGAGGATTACTGCGGGATATTATTATTATTTTTTCAATAATATATCTCCTCCAACCATGCATTTACTGTTCATTAATAAAACTCAAAGACAGTAAATGTCCATCGTTACCTTGGGGATTTTATAGCCTCTGAAAGTGATGTCTTTCATGGCATAGTGGGGAAGACTTAGAGGCACAATGTCCATATAGCGCTGCACTTCATGAATCACAGCATCAGTGAAGGGAAGAGACTTTCTGTCCTCCATTGTAGGAATTCTGTTCTGTCCAATAACGCGATCTATCTCCCTCTGCATTTGCTCTTAAACAAAAACATTTGAAAAAATTGAATAATTGTAAAGAAAGCAAAGACCCTACATATTGCATTAGATTGCATTGTTGGCTCTATCTACACAAACTATTACATCTGAGCATATTTTCAAGAATCTTTTTTGAGATTTTATTGCATAATGAGACCTTTAGCTCACAGGATAGAGGAGTGGTCTGTGGACTGCGCTTGGTTAGTATAAATGTCAGTTTGATAGACCTCCAATAAGCTGTGAATAAGGGTCAGTAGCACCAATCATGAACAAACATGTGACATAACGGGATGCTAGGTTGCAATTTATCCTCAACTAATGCAAGAGTAACTTTCATGAGAACACAACTGTACATTTAAATTGAGTATTTACAGACATTCTTGTCAAGATACTTCATCTGTTTTGTGTCATCGCCCTGCTAGAGGTGTGTTCACTGTACACATTTTCCCTGTGTTTCTGCTCTTAGGATTTCTGGAGACTGGGACCATCTGCTGTTCTGGCAAACACAAGTATGGTTCTCAGACCTATGCTTTATGGTTCTTCCTTGGGGATTCTCTACAGGAGGAACCTTCTTATTTAGGCAGGCAGTCTCCCTTCACTCTTAAAGGTAGACCTGGTGGTCATAGCAGCTTATTCATTTATTCATTCATTTTCTTGTCAGCTTAGTCCCTTTATTAATCAGGGGTCGCCACAGCGGAATGAACCACCAACTTATCCAGCAAGTTTTTACGCAGCGGATGCCCTTCCAGCCGCAACCCATCTCTGGAAAACATCCACACACACTTATTCACACACACACTCATACACTATGGACAATTTAGCCTACCTAATTTACCTGTACCACATGTGTTTGGACTGTGGGGGAAACTGGAGCGCCCGGAGGAAACCCATGCGAAGGCAGGGAGAACATGCAAACTCCACACAGAAACGCCAACTGAGCTGAGGTTCGAACCAGCGACCTTCTTGCTGTGAGGCAACAGCACTACCTACTGCGCCACTGCCTCGCCCATAGCAGCTCACTGTACTGCTATTCTTCTAAAGCAGTTGTAAAGTTTTGTGCAACATTGTTAGGGTTAGGCTTATGGTGGGTTAGGGTGACTGACTTAAAATCTTGCATTTGCTTTAAAAAGTGTCACAGATTCTGAGTTTTGTTTCTTCTCTCGGAGTCATGGCTAAAACTAAAGAGGTCACATTCATTGTACAAATGTACAAACGTGCTAGCGGTTACTAAACCCCTAGCCTCAGCCTTTGCACCTAAAATCTAAATGCAAAATGAGATAGTATGCAATAAGTTGTTGTGTTACTTTTCTTGGTGTAAATATGCCTTTAAAAGGTCTTACCCTGTATTTGGGGGTGTTTGATCAACAGCATCAGGGCATATCTCAGAGTTGTGCTGGTGGTCTCTGTACCAGCTATGAACAGGTTTAAAACTGTCGCCATCAAGTTATCTTTGTGAAATTCTGTGTCAAGCTTGTCTTTTTCCTGTTATAGTGCAAAACAAAGGCAGAACAGAATTGTAGGCTATAGTATGTCTGATCAATAGGTTTAAACATGTGTTATATGCTGCAGAAGATAAGAAAGCACAGCAATAAGACAATTAGATACCTGAGTGAGTCTGATAAGGAAGCAGTCAATAAAATCACTTGGGTCACTGAAGTCTAATCTCTGTTCATGTTCCTTAACTTTGTTCCTAATGAAGGTCCGGATGTTTTCTACGTCTTTTAAGATGGCGTGATGTCTACTAGAAAAGCGTTCCATTACTTGGGGGAAGATGTTGTAGAGCTGTTGGGAATCAGATCACAGGTAAGGTAAAGACATTTCTGGACCTTTATTTACACTCTAGGCTGTAGCTCTCTTCTGTGACTCTCTTTGTTTAGAGTTCAATCAGGCTTGTTAAATAAGGGAGTGAAAATTACAGTGATGGAGATGTTAGAGAAACACATTTGCCAATTCTCTGTCTATATTGTTTAATACTGAAGGCTAAGGTGTTGAAAGCATACAAACATAGTTACAAGCAGTTACACGGTCTCACCTGTCCCCAAGGGCTGCTTAAAAATCGCAGTAGTTTGGAGATGATCTGGAGCAACTGCAGGAAGTTTTTGTCTTCATAATCAAAGCGCTGCCCAAACACCAGAGAGCAGATGACGTTGGACACAGTCCGACTAAAGAAGAATGTTGGATCAACTGGTTTGGCTGAAGAAGAAAAGCCTTAATGTTATTACACATCTCTGACAGCTGTGAGTGCAGAACACAGCTCGAATATGAAACTCATGTAAATGTCATGTACTCTGTTTCCTCACATTTGGTTTCTTCAAAACTCTTGAGCAAGTATCTGCTCTCTTCTTGAATCCATTGCTCCATTTGTTTGCGTCCCATTCCAAAATCCCTCAGTGTGGTGAGCGTGAACCGCCTCAGTTGACGCCAGCGTTCACCATTGCTGATGGCCAGACCTACAAACAAATACTTTAGCTAGGACACATTAAATTGATAGTTTATGTTTTTTAAACAAAGTAAATAAACAAATCCCTCACCGTAGCCCTTCACAATTCTGTTCATAAAGGCAATGGGAGCCCTGGGTGCAAAGTCTTCAGCCTGGTCCACCAGAGCTTCCTTCACTGTTTCGTAACCCACCAGAACCACCATTCTCTGAGGCCCGAGGTGCACCGTCATCACAGACCCATAGGTTTTTCTCCACTGATTAAAAGAACAGACATCATTATCAAACACTAATGAGAATTTAAACTGGTTGTAAAACAATGACATTGATCTCAGAAACATTTTTTCATTTGATAAAAAATTATGTGGCAACTCAAAATATTTGATATTTGAAGATTGCTTAAAAAAATCTCATGTTTAAAAAACAAGCTGCCCTCTGGACCCAAACCTCTCACACACCCTGCAGGACATTGCCCCGACTATTGTGCTGGCAACACTTCACTCCGCATAGGCACATTCCCTAACATCTTCAACAGGTCCAGGTCGCACTGCTGCTCAAATAACATCACTTAATATCTCAATGGTTGAACATTACACACTATTCTCTCTCCTTGGTTTCATCTGCAAATCACTGGAAAACACTATTGTCACATTTCTTGCACAGAATAGTCTCCTGGATGCAAATCCATCAGGCTGTAAATGTGGCTGTTCCACTGTGACTGCTCTACTCTTGGTCACTGAAGGCCTGCAGATTGTCAAAGCAGGTTCTGCATCACCCATTCTGCTCTTGCTGGACCCATCTGCTGCTTTTCAACAGTGAATCATCAGATTTAGGTCCACCCTTTCCTGAATGGGCATCCCTGGAACCCTGTTCTGCTGGTTAGATTCTTACCGCACCAGCAGATCATTCAGAGTTGCCTGAAGATAAGAGGTATCCAAAGCCCACTTCTTCAACCTTTTCATCCAGCTGTGATCATCTACCATTGCCCCATCTAATGCAATAAGAAATCTAACCCTATGTTCAAAGATTTAAGTTGAATTAATACTAAAAACATTGCTTATGGACAAAGCTATACGACTGGTAAAAACCACAAAAAATCAGATGTATGAAGATCTGCATATGCAGGATAACAGTTAACCTGGAATTGAGCACACAAACACATGAGCACAACACAAAACATGTTGCATAGTATATAGCCACGTGCTTTTCTCTAAATGATTTTTCTTGACAATTTACAGGTTTCTTGACGTAAATCCGTCATGTTGTATAACATTGTTTACAAGCTGTTTTACTGGTGTCTTTCCACTGCTTAAATGATGATTCAGCATTTAGATGGGCCATTGGCACATGTTTACGTTTGCATCATCATTCCTTATAATGCTCATTCAGGTGTTTGCCTTTATATGACACTGGCTTAATCTCATCCATGCTCTCTATCAACACCAGATCCTGCCTTCATTAACTGCATGTTAATCAGTATAAACTGTGACTGGTGGGTTTTGTCTCAATCATCATATACCATGACATGCTTGGAATTTGCTGTGTGACTAAAGACTGCTGTTACCACTCAGCAATTTGATGAAAGATGAAATACAGGAATAAAATCAAAGCTGAATTACACAGCTGCACTAAGACAAACTGCAGTTTAGATTAGTTAGTCAGATTAGTTTTCAGACCCTAGTTAAAAGAGCATTAATGTTAGCTGCCCATAACGTCTGCAGCAGACAGAAACACGTTTACTGCATGACAATTCTCATGTGCTTCTGTTTAAACAAGATGAATCCTGCATTCTCCCTTACCTTCATAAAGCTCTTAAATGGGGCACTTTTGTCCAGTGTTAGTAAGTTTCCGATCAGTGGCAGTGCCAGTGGCCCCGGGGGCAAAGAAAGTCCGTTCTCCTTCCTCCTCCATCTGATCAACATCAACACAGTCAAGACCAAAACCAGCAGCAGTGAGCTTGAGAGCTCCATTCCTCTTACTGATCAGTTCTGTTTGTCTCTGCATCTGTTTGTGTTTTATATGGAGAGCAGAGCAGAGCAGAAAGGGGCGGTGTAAGCAGTGGGACAGGGGTGAGGAATGTGGCAAGTTTGTACACATTAACCAGGTGCACCCTAACCTCATTTCTGCTGTCAATACCTTACATATACATGAGTCAAGAGAACTCTAGCAGTTAGCACATTACGACAATACTGAAGGTGGATGTAATCATTTACTCTGCAGGACTTTTCACAATAGATTGTTTAAAATGCTGCTAATCTGTTCTCTTCTGATTGCAGAAACTCATCTGTATTGCTAAAACTAAATGTACCTCCTTTTATCAGAAGTAGTGCTGGAATCCTCTTTCCCCCACAGGTTTCCCCCACCCTGATCTAATCAGCATGACTTTAGCCCTCAGACATCTGCATTATCATAGAGGTGAAGGAATGGCTGTATTTCACACCTCATTCAGGCACTCGGGGCTTGTTTGACTCAACCAACCGGAACCTGTATATGAAATAAACACATACTGAGGTCATCATTTTCACGTTTAATGCCAAATACAGTGTTTATATATATATATATATATGAACAGTTCAGATCAAAAAACTCTAAACGCCATCTGAAATATTCTTATAAAATCTGCATTGTTATCAGCTCCTGTGTGTAGGTTCACTAATAGCACTTTTAAGGCAAAGTTTAAGTTCTTTCCATGGTCTTTAAAGTGGAATACTGCATCATAAACAAAAGAGGCTGAGAAAAAGGGTTATTGTCTATGGAAATTTCAGGTGGCGATTTTTTTTCATCTGAATGCTTCATATATGTATTTATACACACGCACACAAACACACACACACACACACACACACACACACACACACACACACACACACACACACACACACACACAATACAATATAACTTTGGTTAGGGTCAGCAAATAGTTAAGAGAGTATTAATCCACTGCGTAAAAATGTGCTGGATAAGTTGATGGTTCATTCCGCTGTGGTGACCCCGGATTATTAAAGGGATTAAGCAACAAGAAAATGAATGAATGATTCTAGTGTACTTATGCTAACTCAACAATTGGGCCACAACTTACTGTGTGACATTAAAAACCAAACCTCTATGCAGCATTGTTATACCAGTGCTAAACTACAGAAACCGCTCACTTATTTTAAAGAGTACACTTCTGAGCCACATTTTCTAAGTAAAGCCTGACCCATGAGTGTAACATCAGTCATTATATTAAACCTCATAATAACTGTGTAAAGTCAGTTCACAAATGCTTGCTTTATGAATGAATCTACGATGTTTCATATCTTTAATTATCTGACAGTCTTTGATTATACAACAACTGCACCAATCAAATCTAGGCCACGGGCAAGCTCAAGTCTACTGGTACTGGTGAAAATGTGTGTTTGTGCAAGTCTCTGGGTGGTGTCTCATTCAGCCTGACCAGCTACTGTATAGAGTATGTTTGTGTTTACTACAGTCATTTACCACACTGGCAACATGATGGACACACTCTTAATGCTTAACAGTATGTTTCCATTTAATAAAAGCTCATCAAAACACGGTCACACGGAGAAAACAATATCAGCTAAAGGGAAATATGAATGAGGAAAGGATGAAAGAATCCTCTTTTCAGACATACAAAAGTTTTCAAAACCCTGAAAAAGCAGATTCATCTTAATCAGTAAAGTCTGTTCATACAATAAGGATAAATATAATGACAATATGTGCATCATACTATTCATGTAACTACACACATCTTCAGTAAATACTATACAACATTAAACCTTTAAACCCTCACAGTTGATTAAGATAATGGAGAAATATAAATGCATAAAGAGACCTGCAATGTGTTTTACATTAGATACATAACATTAAATTAAAGGACATCACTGTCGGGTGACTCACAAAATCTGACAAGGGTCTTTCTGAGTCTGAGTACATTTAAAAGAAAAATATAAGAAACTCAGTGTTGTGTAAAGGGATGCTGTTTAAGACAGTCCACATGTAGTGATGGCTTCATTCAGCACATCATCCAGTTCAGTGCTTCATGTGTGTGTTGCGAGGTTGCAGCACAGATCAGGGTAACGGGATGTTGTGGCTTGGCATTGGATGACAGAGGGGTGTTGTGGACGAAAGTGAAGAGGGTTGGGGAGTTGCGGAAGTAAGTGAAAATGAACAGCGGATGGAAGGGGAGGGCGGTTGAGCAGGGGGATCAGTGAAATGAGGTGCCATATCAGATTTTAAAGGTGCCGGATCCGGATCCGGTGTGTTCCTGCACAATTTAAGCCCTGAGCAAGTCTACTTATTTACTTATTTAAATGCATGTAAATATGTGTTTGTTCAGTTTGTGTATTCATTTCAGGGTAATGCAGTGGCGCAGTAGGTAGTGCTGTCGCTTCACAGCAAGAAGGTCGCTGGTTTGAGCCTCAGCTGGGTCAGTTGGCATTTCTGTGTGGAGTTTGCATGTTCTCCCCGTGTTCATGTGGGTTTCCTCCAGGTGTGTGAGTGTGTGTGTGTGTGTATGTGTGTGTGTTCGTGTTTGTGTGTGTGAATGACTGTGTGTGGATGTTTCCCAGTGATGGGTTGCAGCTGAAGGGCATCCGCTGTGTAAAACATATGCTGGATAAGTTGATGGTTCATTCCACTGTGGCGACCTCAGATTAATAAAGCTTCATTAATAAAACTAAGCTGGAAAGAAAATCAACAAATATTGATTTCAGTAAAATTACTTATAGGCAAATGCTTATGGTTTATGCACAGTACAGCTTATAAAGTCCTGTTCTCAGTCTGGTAGTAAATATATAGTATATGACAGACTTGCTTTGTCTTACCAAACAAGGGGATCCAATGCATTTCAAACCTTAAATAAAGGTAGTATTTGTATATTAATGATTTAATTAATACACTCATCCTGCCTAAATCGACTGATATTGTACAAAATTCCCTGCAGAAGTGGCCAATATTATCCACAGATTGTGTCTGGCTCTAATGATGGGTGAGTATTAAACTCTGCTGCAGTTGACATGTTAAAGAGGAGGGTTTCTAATAGTTCAGAGTCATCAATCTTGCCTACTGGAATCTGTTTTTAAGGTTGTCTGCTTGGTAAATCTGCTCCTCGTGTGTGTTCATATCAGCCTCAGACTGTGGTGAAGCAGTGGTGTCAGAAAGCAAATCCTCCACAGTCGAAGGCGTCGAAGTCGGAGTCTCCCTCGAAGTCGAAGCTGTTGAAGTGCGGAGACTCGATGGCTTGGCTACAGGCGTGGTATGAGGCGCCGCTGTCCGAGAAGCCGGTGGAGTGGCTGATGTCTGGAGCGCGGACAACCATGTTGGAGCTGGCTGCAGCGGGGGGGCAGGAGTTCAGGTATCCCAGAGCAGAGGACGCAGCCGCTCCACCCATCAGCAAACACACCGCTCGGACGGCCCGCGCATCGCTGCTGTTCCCGTGCCGGAGGCAGTCCGAGGAGTGCAGAGCTGGAGCTGGAGCCAAGGTCGGGCTGCGTGGGGGACGCTGGGTAATACTGCCTGCAACACACACACACACACACACACACACACACACACACACACACACACACACACACATGCGCGCGGCCATATGAAGATGCAGACCCTGACCAAAGTGCTAACAAACACACAATGTGCCACACACTAGACTTGATCATTATTAACAGGCTGCTGAGTATTGAATCTCTGTTCTGATGTTGATTTTCACCCGTCTGCTCATTATTTTATGTTCCAGATCTGAGGTGAGCTCTGCTGCTGCTTTCAGTCTAATACGTGTCAGGTAAAAGGACATTTAAACTCCCGCTGGGAGCACTGAACACTGAATATACTCAGCCGCTGAGCTGATCTCTGTCATAGTCTATGCTGTTGTTCTGTCACGATGTTGCAGAAACAGAAAGCATTTCTAAGAGACATTAAAAACTCCTTTTATGATGGGAAAGTGGCGTGTTGTTAGGTCATGGTGTGAGGTAACACTTTAGTTTAACGATTGACAATTTACACCATTTACTAACGGCCCATTATCTGCCTGTTATTAAGATGATAACTGTATGACTTTACTTGACATGCTTTTTTGTTTATATTTAATTCTACTTAATATTAATTATACATAAAAGTCTTAGTTAGGTTAGTTATGTCTTACTATGTACTTTAATGTGTTTGACCAAACAGATGTTTGATTTAGCCTATGATCACAGTAATCATGGACCTGCGGTGTGCCTCTGTAATGACAGATGGGCTGTTCTTTAATGTCCTGTAAAACAAGACATTATTAGAAAATAACTCTACTCGACCTTTAGATAATATTGATGGTGTGAAATATGGCTGGAGGAAATCACAGTGTTCCTTCAGGTGTAGATAAATGCATTTATGCCTTTTACTGTGTATTGCTGAACACTCAAAGCACTTTACATTTTACACCTCAGACATTCACATGACTGATATTCTGTGTCTATTATGTCTGTAGTCATTCATCTGGGGGAAACTGTCTCTGGTAACCTAAACATAGCAGTTTTACTACATATACAGATATCTGCATTGTGCACATGTCATGTGCCTGTGTTCAGCTCTTTACTGAGCAAATGTTTGATTTTTACCAGCAGCATTTTAACAGAAATGTTAGGACGTATTAACACTCATGAATGCAATATGAACTAATAAAATCTCTCGATGAACTCAGGAAAATAGATTAAAATAAGATTTAGATTTTTTTTTCCCAAGAGCAAAACTGTTTGAATTAAATATTAGTGTAAGCTCTGGTCTTACAGCAATCACCAGCGAAAGACAGACAAAAATACTGCACATAGCTGAAAGAATAAGCAGGAAAAAATTGAAAAACATGCTTAAGAGATTACAGTGCACACACACACACACACACACACACACACACACACACAGAGAGAGAGAGAGAGAGAGAGCTTATCGCTGAACAACTGACCTTACAGGAGATTTTTCTCCTTCAATCAGTTGCATGTAAGGATTATTTATTCTGTCTGTGCCAAAGTGCTCTAATAAAACACAAAGGCACGAACAGGGATGATTTCTGCTTTTACCCTGATATACTCCATCATCGTGAACAGAAAGAGGGTTCATCACTTCACCTGTGTCTGCAGGAGCTGTACTTCTGAAGTTGACAACTAGAAGCCACTAATGTTGAGCTATCACTGCAGTAATGTCATTCTGTACGCAATAAATAAACGTATATGACGAAATCACTATTACCTGCACTGTTTATCAGTGATTTCAAGAAGTAAAATGTGATTGAGTGTAGCAGCGGTGTCTGTGTCTATAGTCTGTGTTAGTAGAGCTGAGAAACAGAGATAGAATAAAACAGGAAGAGGATCAGATCGTTTCCACTGCATCTAATCACATTGAGTTGAACCCAGTGAAAATTGGATCATACTGCGTCACGGCGAGGTAAATCATATCATGTTGGCTGCTGCTTCATGTGTGTCTTTCATATATCATATCATTGAGATGTGTATGCTATCAGCCTGAGTTCTGAGATTCACATCTCTAATGTCTGCACATCTGCTTAGTCATGATCAGAACAAGAATCATTTGCGGACATGCTGAAAGAAAGTTTCAGGATCACAGTTTGGTCCCAAAATATGCATTTAATGTAATCTGAAATGTTTATGCTTTGCTTCTTTCCTTCAAACCCCTAGGTTTTGCCTATTTAGCAGCAAGAAGTTTTTTTAGGTATTTAAGTGAAGCAGTTTTGACTGTACATGTCAATGATGGCCAAATGGTAAAAACAATAACCCTCTAAAAATGTAGTAATGTCCCCATTATCTGCAGGGGGGCCACAGCCACTACAGGCCACTCACACACCACTTGAACTACAATGACCATAATGCTTTGCACTTACACACCTGAGATAGTGTAACAGTCCTGACTCTGATCTCTCTCTCACACACACACACACACACACACACACACACACACACACACACACACACACACACACACACACACACAGCTGCAGGACATCACACACACACACACTACATCACTTACACTCGCATCATGGATCACATTAATGGTCCAAATCTTTTTTAATCTGTGATTTGTGCTGACTCAGTCAATCAGAGTATCTTTATATTTCGAGGCCTGTGATTGGCTGTTGGCCACTGCTGTCCCGCCTCCTTCTGCACATCCATTATAAACTCCTAGAGAGGAAGTTAAGATTTGTTCATGGTTTGGTTTTGTCAACTCAGAAGAAACCCTCCAGCAGCAGGACAGCTCAGGTGTGTATATCAGAGACTCACCTCTGTGCCTGAAGGAGTTTTCTCTGGAGCGCAGGAGTGGCGAGTTCAGGTGTGGTGAAGACGGATCTCTGTCGCTGGACAGGTCTGACAGCGTCTCTCTGTCTGTGATGCACGGCGTGATGCTCTGCTGTCTCTTCAGGGCGAGTGGAGACGTCACACCCTGAACACACACACAGCACACACTGAAATATACCCTAATCTCAGCGCTTTCCGAATCCCGAGATTAAAGATGGAGAGCGCTCGGTTCATCTCTCGTGGGAGATTACAACACTTATCATTGATATAGGATCTGGCAAAGACTCGGACACGTGACGATTATACAACATTCATTGGGAATAATCCTGTGTTCTGGCCCTGGGTGAAAGACATAAGGACTGGGGGGGCATACAGTGTTTCTTTTCTCATCAAAATATATATACAGTATATCAGAAAAATGAAGTGTTGTGCTGTAATCACATGTTGTGTTTTCAACTGTACGGAAACGGGAGAGAAACTAGCAGGAGACTAAACGTGCAAAAATATTTTAAACAAAGCAAACTGAACTGTGAAACAAATCATGAAAACCAAAGACCTTCACTCAAAATGACGCAAAAAACATTAGAAAATTATATTGTTAAATATATGCTCATCTTTAATAAGAAATTGATGTTTTGTATTTGAAATATATGTATTTTATGATATATAAATATATTTTATAAGTACTATTAAAAGCCAATATCTTGATAAAAGGAACGCTATTGTTATGGTTATCAGCGATGTAGTGGTTGCAGATCGCTAACGGGTTTTCTTTGCCGTGTCCTACTGTGTACTGAGCCATGTTTGTTTGTTTGTTTGTTTACGTTGCCTGCTGCCTCCCTGTATTGACGATTCACCTGTAATTCGACCATGACTCTGGATTCCCTGTGTACAAATGTTTGCCCCCGATTGTGATCATTGCACATCTGTCCAATCTCAATAAACATTCATGAGGAATACACCAAGCTGCTGGTTCAGGAGGATTCCACCACTGAGATCGTTCTAGGGTGCCAGTGGATTGTTTCCCACAGTCCATCCATCGATTAGGTCACTGGAGAAGTCATATCTTCCTGAATCCTTGTCTCCTGCTCGGACCATCGCCTTGAACTCTGTGTTCATTGCAATTCCCCTTCAGAATTAATTTGTCAAAATTCTCACCGAGTAACTCCACTTCTGTGATGTTTTCTGCCCAAAATGACCCTCACAACTTCCACCTCACAGACACATGAAGACCCTGCAAACTGAAGCTCCCTCCTGGTAAATTCCGATCCGCAAAACCCTGTGCTGTGGAAGGAGATGCCTCTATGTACAGAGTAGGAGCTGTTCTTTCACAGCAGCAAGAGAACCTTATGACTCTGTGCATGCGCATTCCCACTCTCTCAAACTTTCCTCGGCAGAGCAGAACTACAGCACTGGGAATGGTGAGATACTGGTCATCAAAGCAGCTCTGGAAGAACGACTGGACACTGGTTGAATGGAGCAAAACCCATAATCTTGGTTCCATAAATACTAAAGCTGACACTGTGTCTAGAATGCATACCCCTGACAAATCTCCTGGAGATCCAGACCCCATTCACCCAGCAAAGGCTTGGGCATATTGACGGAAGCCTGGAATGCATGATCATGAAGGAGGAAACTGCTTACTCTGTGAAGGAAATCCTGTCATGGGCTAAATTGGAAGTCTTGGGTTGACTGGGAAGGACCCAAGGAGAGATCATGAGTCCCCAGGAATGACATTCTCGGCCCCTGACAGAGTTCCACTATAAAAGTTCCTACTCACTCATTTTCTGGTCTCCTTGTCATCCTTGTCTCAGACTCTTACATGACTTATGCTCCAGGAATCTCCTTCTTTGCTGATGCTGATCTCCTTCATCGACGCCCTGTGCTCCTGTCAGTGTCACAGCCATCCTGATCCTTTACTCTGGTAATCCAAATGCTTTCTAATATCATCATTGAACTTATCCAGCTGTACAATATCTGCAATAAACCAGTCTGTTCCAACCAATACTTGTCTGAGTCCTGTCCATTGCAGCAATAATTGATGAGTATAAAAGATTAATGAATAATAATAATAATAGAAGCTCACCTCCTTCACCTTCCTGAGGAGCTTCAGCCACTGACTGTAGGAGACAAACGAAGAGCTTTAGTTTATTTGCTGGACTAGTACATTAACTGTGTGTGTGTGTGTGTGTGTGTGTGTGTGTGTGTATGAGTAAGCAGAGAGAGAGAGAGAGAGAGAGAGAGAGAGAGAGACCTGCACTCCTCAGGCCCGTCAGCCAGCAGCAGAATAAACTTGTCCTGGTTCAGTATGATGGCGAAGCAGCAGTCTCTCCGGCCTCCAGGAGGCAGGCGCGGCAGGTCCAGGATTTCTCTGCCCTCAACTAGAGACTCACAGTGACTCTGCAGCGCCACCACCTGGTCAGCAGGAGCATCTGCATCTCGACACACCATCAGGTTTCCCTCCACAGTCAGTACCAGGTACTTCTCCTTCCACTGCTTGAACATGAAGCCCCCTTAGAGAAACACACACACACACACAGGAAGTCTGAGAAACGTGAGATAATTGTGGAAAATTGTGTTCAGTGTTGGAGGTAAATTAAATAATCAGATAAGAATTCATTAAAGTAACACATTTATTCATCATTTCTCAGAAAAGAAGAGCATTTACTATATTATTGAGAATATTGACAAAAGTAATGTCGGTGATTTGTTTTCCGTAGCAGAAAGGTGCCGATGTGCTCATCTGGCTAGATTTGGCACAGTTTTCCCCAGATCACACCTCAGGTTGGGCATTACCTTCATCATTACTTCTGGAAACTAAAAGAGCTGACGGAGCATTCACTAAACTTAATCTGTCACAAACATGGTGCAAAAAGAAAAGGTATAAAGTCATGCAAATGCACATACCGTTAACACAACTACAGACAGATAAAGACCTCGCCTGGACTCATTTTCAAGTCCCAAAACAAGGACATGTCTGGGTAAAGAGGACGTTTGATGAGTCTTTAACCATCGCATCTCTCAGCACATGCTGTTGCTGGACTGCCTCCATTGTCCTCATTTGTAAACGGCTCTGGATAAAAGCATCTGCTGAAGGATTAAATGTAAACGTAGAGGGAAATGCATCTGTCTGATTCATAGCAGGCTCATAGGAAATAAGCCACTGCTAAGCATAAAGACAATACATTACATTCACTTATCGAGGCTGAGCCTGAAGTGTGTCATTATCCCAGATTTCAGTTCAGCTTTTTCCTTTCTATTTGTTTTTATTATTTTCTTTGTAACAGGAATCCTGATATTGGCACAAATACCAGCAGATAATACTGATTATCAATAATGCCTTTAAAAGTCAATCATGATATTGAGGATATTTTAATGTAAATGGGTCATTCAAGGTGGATAATTAAAAGGAAAAACATGATATAATGTGAGTATATATATATATATAAATTCATTCATTCATTTTCTTTTCGGCTTAGTCCCTTTATTAATCCCCGGTCGCCACAGGGGAATGAACCGCCAACTAGTACTTCATGATATTTTCGTTTCCTGATATCTTTATCTTCTAAAATACTTGTTAAAATGAATGTTTTTCAGAGCAGAGATTGAAAGTGTTATTTACTGCTCCAGGATTGAAGATTAAAGCTTTATCTTTATCTCGCTCCCACACACACACATGCACACACACACACACACACACACACACACACACACACACACACACACACACACACACACATGCACACACACCTGTTTTTCTGTCTTGCTCACAGATGCAGCAGATGATGTCATTTCCTCTGAGCGTCCGTCAGTGTGTTCTGATGCTAACAGCTCTTATGATTTAACACTGCTGATAAACACTGATGAGTTGTTAATGTCATTATTAACACACATAATTCAGTGTATTACTGTATGTTTACTCCTCTTCAATCAAACATGAGTGAACATTATTAGCTTTAAATCATCATCTTCATCAGTCGCAGGATTAATTACACTCAGATCTACTGCGACCATCTTCAGTGTTGAACTGAGAAATAAATTAATTCACTTTATACATGAACAACATGCTAGACAGCACGACGGCTGTAATATGTCCCATTGATGACGCGTCACATCCTAAAGCAGGTCTCTGTAAATGTTTGCTGATGCTGAATTATAGGACAGTGTTTACATCGAGTGCTACATGAGTCAATAATCATCATCAGACGCTTGAACATGCTCAGATCCTAAACGTGTTGAAATTTAGAGTAAATGTGCATTCCTTATTCTGTTTTACTCATAAAACTATAACGGTGATGAATGTAGACTTGCTAATACTGAAAAAGCTGTTCATATTTCAGTAGCATTGCACATTGACAGAAGTCAGATTTACGAGCTTTTTAAGACAGTGATGAATGATGAATGAAATCTCAGACGTCTACGCGGCTAAACACTAAAGGTTCTCTAAAAGCCAGTGCAAATATTTTTATTTCCCTGTTAAAATGCTAATTCAGTCATATCACAGCCACACATCTTTAAATGATGTGTCAAACAAGCGAACTGTAGTGGCATACATACACATGTTTTCAACAACAGAGTTGAGTTTTTCCCCCTGCAGGTGAACAGAACGAAACGGCGAAACACGAGAAGCAGCAGACGAGTAAAACACACAGGACAAATAAACAGAGCACTAAACACTCACCGCCATTAACACAGAGCCTCTCATCCCAAAAGCACATTCAGAGAGATCAAGGCCTACCGAGGAGAATTAAACCCTAAACAGAGTTCAAATACATCTTCTGGTACAGGTGTTGTTGAGGACTGGACGAGTGCCGGCCTGATTGAGTGGGTTTACATGAACAGGACAGTTAAGACCAGTCTACACTGATATAAGACCTGCAACATCTTATTTTTAATGTAAGACATTTAATTACAGACCCTGGTGAATCAGTCTCTGTCCTCGAGTCAGAATCTTTGTTTATTGTCAGTATTCTGCAGTTCACCAATAACACACACAGCACAGGTTAAACGCTCTGCTTTATAGGGTCAGCTTTACTTGTGTTTGTTAGGATTGTGAGTTTTGTGATTGTCATCATCATCATCATCATCATTGACCTAAATACAGTTGTCGAGAGGCAGAACAGCTGGAGCTGACCGACTTTACTCTGAACACAGATCAGGATCACAGATCTACAGCTGCAACATCTCCAAACCTATCAGAAATGAAGTGTTAAACCTGCTGTAATCTACATTTAATGTGTACAGAAACACAGCTTCATCCTGACATCTGCAACAACTGATCCAGTACAGATAAAGCAGTTCCAACTGTGACAGCGCAAAACATGCGCCCCTTACTCTGAGACTGTCCTGTGTCTGATCCAAATATCCATGAACTCTTAGATCAAGAAGTGTCTTCTAGACTAGTAGAGGATAGAGTCTAGTTTAACAACATTAACTGAGTTTCCTTAAAACAAGCACAACATCTGCAATGGGTGAAGTAAACTAATGTTATTATGAACAGCAGTATTGATCTGACCCATTATTCCTGAAAACAAGAAACCGTCTCCTGCTGCACGTCTTGATTCAAGAGTTCTTAGATATGTGGACTAGACACTAGAATTTAGACTCAGAGTTAGAGCAGCCTTTTCTGTTTAAGAGTGTTTGCTCATCTTCAGACCATTCTTAAAATAAAACAGTGATAACAGATCATTTTCATAACACTTTAAACTGTTCAGTAGATCAAGCAGTGATCTTTCAGTGTGTGTGTGTGTGTGTGTGTGTGTGTGTGTGCGTGTGTGTATCAGAGAGTTTTACCATATTTGCGGAGGAATCCTCTGTGCACCACCGCTGCGCTCATCCCTGCGACACACACACTCCTGGCCGTAATCCACTCTCATTTAGGACATCCCAGGGATGAGGAGAGCACATCTGAGAGACAACACACACATACACACGCAGAGAGAGACAGCAGATGCATCACATGCACACACAGCAGCCAATCACAGAAGAGGAGGAGAAAATCCCCTCTGCACACCACAGGATATGAACATGAGCACTTTTACCCAGTAGACACACACACACACACACACACACACACACACAGTTATCAATATAAACTCAATACAATTGTCAGCTTTTTGAGTTTTATGTTGGATTAAGATGATTTATACCACACCTCAGCTGAGCGCTGCACTCTGATTGGCTGATGGTCACTCTCAGGTGTTTGGTTATTGTCAGATAAAAGCACAGCTAAAGTAGTTCCGGCAGGTTTAGAGCATATTACAGCCCCATATCACTCCGCTGAATGAGAAAAGAAGACAAAAGGAGGAGGAGATGAGGAGGACACTAGTGCTATACACAGGAGACACTTGAGGAGGACACACACCTGACTAATGTGGCCTCTGCGCACTCGCTTGTGTTGTATTTGTGCTCTAAGAGGCTGTAAGGGTCACTGAGGTTATTCTCCTGCTGAACACTAGATGGCACAAACACATGTGTCTGAACACCACAGGCACACACACACACACACACACACACAACACACACACAACATGTCAACATGACGCTTCTCCAGGCAATGGACACTTCTCCCCCTCCAGACTCCCCTCACACACACTTGTGTTCTTCTCTGTATTCTGGAGATCACACTTTTGTGTTTTTTCACTTTTGTTTTTTCACATACACTGTGTTTATGTTTTTATGCTATTGTAACCCTCATAGAAACTGGTTTACCAAACGGTGTAGTCACCTGTGTGTTCCTGTAGAGGGCGCTCCCCAACTTCTAGAGAGGAAGCCAGGTTTCCTTTCCTTGTGTTGACAGAGTCAGTGAATGTTCCTGCACATGCTTTGAGTTGATAAACTGGTGAATTGTGCTGTATTTATGTTCATTGGAGTGTATAAGTTAATCTTTATCCAGAACATCTCTTAAAACATCGACTGAACTGCACTTTTGATCATGTTGGTCTTTCTTCGGTGAGTGCGCAATGGTTAGCTAGTTACTGTAGTAAATCATTAACTTTAGCTAAGCAGAAGTTTTCATTGTTAAATTAATACAGGTTTCTGTTAAATACAAAACAATCAGGACATCTGATAATAGTGTACGAGTAAAATCATGCTTGGCATAAGAGTTATGAGACATGTTGATGTTGTTAGCATTGTTTTCACTGATGCTACTGTGCTTTCATGTGTTAAGAGCTAGTTTAAGCTATATGCTAATTGTAGGCTGTGTGTAACTATATACTAGTGTCTAAATATTCATATAGAGAAGGGATAATGTAATTCAATTGAGTGGACAATTGGGTAACTGCATCCAACCATAAAATGATAACAAGAGAGAAATTAAGAAAATACAACAGGGAAGCAGCGTGTAATGCTGTGAACACTCATATTGTTGTGTTGTGTAGTGTTGTGTTGTGTATTGCTGTTAACACTCATATTGCTGTGTTGTGTAGTGTTGTGTTGTGTATTGCTGTTAACACTCATATTGCTGTGTTGTGTTGTTGTGTTGTGTTGTGTTGTGTTGTGTAATGCTGTTAACACTCATATTGTTGTGCTGTGCTGTGTAGTGTTGTGTAGTGTTGTGTAGTGTTGTGTAGTGTAGTGTTGTGTTGTGTTGTGTAATGCAAGTCATTTTGAAACATGTTTGAGTAGTAGTACAGTCTCAGTGCATGTGTGGAGATTGGTTCCACTACATTAGGAGCTGAGCATGTGTTTCTCCTACACTGTGGAGTTTGTGTTTGTTTCTGTTAATGTGTAAAATGGAACTGAAGATGGCGAGTGCAGCCCAGTGAGTAGAGCGGTCATGACGTGACGTGGCCAGCCGTGAGGTCTGGTACAGTGTGAGCTGATCAGCTGAATCCTTCTTTAACCCAGCCGATAAGGAGATTCCTCTAGTTCATCAGTACCGGTAGGAATATTCCATTTATTCAACACCCCTACAACCAAGGAGTGGAAGCATTCATGTCAAATCCAAGTTGTGCTTTGGCTCCTGACTGTTGGACTGTTTGTATAGTGCACTGAGGATCTGATATTGAGCTCTGACTCATTCAAGTGCAGGAGCATCCGTCTGAACTGAAGCACATCGACTGAACAGGTGTATTTACTTCACCTCGTGTCATAGAGTTTCATTTCAAAGCTTCTCATGTCCTTTCTTTCAGCTCATTTCATTTATTCATTTATTTTATTTTCAGCTTAATGAAAAAAATTATTAATCACAGCGGAATGAACCGCCAACTTATCCAGCATATGTTTTACACAGCGGACGCCCTTCCAGCCGCAACCCATCACTGGGGAAATTCATTCACACACACTGATACATTACGGCCAATTTAGCCTACCCAATTCCCCTGTACCACATGTGTTTGGACTGTGGGGGAAACTGGAGCACCCGGAGGAACCCCAACACAGGGAGAACATGCAAACTCCACACAGAAACACCAACTGACCCAGCCGAGACTAGAACCAGCGACCTTCTTGCTGTGAGGTGAATGTGCTACCCACTATGTCACCGCGCCACCAAATAGCACTCATTTCATGTCTTTTCTTTTGTTTGCTTATAGTACACTCGATGTTTATTGTGTGTTCTCTGCAATAAATCAGTCAATTGTTCAACTCCCTCATCCTTCATTAGGCTCCCCCTGTGGAACAGAGAGATATTGTGGTCCTCATGGTGCTGCTCCAGGTCTGAAAGTGCTACACTACAACACCAGTCATGTTTGGCCTAAAGCATTGTCAGTTTCCTCATGTGTTCAGTGTAGCTGCTCCTCCTGTCAGCAGATTACTGTCACTGTACTGAACTGGAGATCTCAGGAGAGCACAGAGCTGTAGATTTAGATCCAGTGTTGACCTGCTGTATCCAAACATTCCCCATTATGAAAGACGTGTTTGCCAGCGGATGTGAATGCTTCATTCTGCCGTGTGTTCATGCCATTGTGAGTGCAGATCTGTGTGTGCAGTTGAGAGTATTGTGTGTAGAGTTTTGATAAAAAGATGATGCTGTTTTAAAAATGTGTGTAGAGTTGGAAAAAGAGACGGAGACACTAAAGAAGATTGTGTGTGTGTGTGTGTGTGTGTGTGTGTGTGTGTGTGTGTGTGTGTGTGTGTGTGTGTGTGTGTGTGTGTGTGTGTGTGTGTGTGTGACTCACTAGAGGGCACTACAGCTATATGTACGCTCCACCAGCCATTCACCTGGACTACATCCCCCATCAGGCTTTGCTCCTATCCGGACACTGAATACACAGCACAGGTAACACACACACATAGCTGCTGATCATTGACACAGATGACACACACACCTCACATGGTTCTGTGTGGTGGTCTTTGCCGGTGTTTCTCGTTGTCTTGTTTCGCTCCGCTGCTGTTGATTCTGGGCTGTTCTTTTCCTGTTTGCTGGTCAGCACTGCCTGACGTTTATTAAACACGGCTGAACTCTGTCGCCACAGCACAGTTAATCACCACCAACAACATGGAGCCAAATAATCATTTATAATCAGATTGAGGGTTCAGTTAGATTGAGATGAAGGTTAAAGACGTGAACTCCTTCATCAGCTGCTCTGAGCTCATCAGACTGGGTCAGGTCTTTTACTCTGACAGACAGAAACGCTTCAGGTGTGTGTGTGGGCCGCTGCACTGTAATGATGGGAGAAACAGCTTTCTGCACACTGGAGACACCTGCTGGACAAAACTGTAATGCTCAAAAACTCACCTGCAAACATGACAACCAGAGGAGAAACCATCTGAGGCCCCAATGCTCGCAGTAAATGATGCAGTCAACACACAGGTGAAGATCATCTCTGATAAATGCTGCAGAAAATGCTGACATGTGTGTGTTTGTGTTTGTGTGTGTGTGTGGGTGTTTGTGTGTGTGTGTGGGTGTTTGTGTGTGTGTGTGGGTGTTTGTGTGTGTGTGTGTTTGTTTGTGTGTGTTAGTCAGGTGTGTGTCCTCCTCAAGTGTCTCTTGTGTTTAGCATTAGTGTCCTCCTCATCTCCTTCTCCTTCTGTCTTCTCTAATCATTCAGCGGAGTGATATGGAGCTGTAATATGCTCTAAACCTGCCGGAACTACTTTAGCTGTGCTTTTATCTGACAATAACCAAACACCTGAGAGTGACCATCAGCCAATCACAGTGCAGCGCTCAGCTGAGGTGTGAATATGAGTCTGAGACATTAGGAGTGATGTAAGCACACTTCAAGATTTGTGTAATCAGTTCAGGCCTGCAAGAACAGAAGCAGAGAGATGATGTGAAGCATGCGCTGTCAGACTCCAGGATCAGCTTCATATCCCTCTATAATAATCATCTGGACACTGGGCTGCAGATCTGACTCTTCATCACCGCTGTGTGTGTGTGTGTGTGTGTGTGTGTGTGTGTGTGTGTGTGTGTGTGTGTGTGTGTGTGTGTGTTGCATAATACCCCTCCGCCTCTGAGATTATCAGTGAACGCTCACGACAGATGCACAAACGCACACACACACACACACACACACATCTGCTAATCCACACACTGAGGCTTACAGAGGAGTCCCAGGACTGATGAATCCTGCCGAACACAGACCCTGCAGGAGCAGAAGCAGGTCCAGACTATCAGCGCTCGGTCCTGCATGACCCAGGCTTCCCCCAAACCACCACAAGATGATGAACAAGAGGCTGATTGTGGAAAAACACACAGAGCTGTTGAGTAAGGAGATTTCTGTAGGTCTGGATTTGGCAGGCGTGTAGATAATTTCTGATTTGCAGATATATATGGCCATATATGAAGATGTGAAATTATAACTAGCACTCAGTTCAGTTCAGGGTTATTGTATAGAGCTTTTCACAATAATTATTGATCCAATTGAACTTTATAAAGGTGCAGGTAATTATCAGAGCAGTGAAGGAGGAGTGTATATGCTGAGGGGTGTGGAAACATGTAAACTGCAGTTATAGAGTATATTCAGTGTCCTGTCCAAAGAGCTGATGTCTGTGTGGATAATAACACATGTTAGGGTTGGCATCATCTCTTCACAGATGTGTGTGTGTGTGTGTGTGTGTGTGTGTGTGTGTGTGTGTGTGTGTGTGTGTGTGTGTGTGTGTGTGTGTGTGTGTGTGTGTGTATATATTTGAACATATATGTACATATTTGTAATCCCAATGGTTGAAGAATTAAACAACCATTTCTGCACTGTTCTGAAATATGTGTTGCGTATATTTAATATCCATGAAGTCCACATATGAACATGTACGTTCTGCATGTAATTTGCATATCTCGCCATATATCAGATTTCTCTTCAAGTCTCATATAGTTTATTTTGATACATTCACAACTGTTCATGATGGACTATAGCTTCACAAAAATAGTTTTCTCTGTCGTCCTACATGACATAATACAGGCATTTACTGTAAAATATAGTGTTTCTGAAGCATACTACAGTGTATTATCCTGTGTTATAGTGTTTCCAGCTCTGTGTTGATGAATGCTGCAGAGTACTGTACTGTTAACTACAGAGTACTGATCAACTGTAGTAAACACTGTAGTGGAGCAGTTGTGTTATCAGCCAGAAGGTGGCGTGCACACACACACACACACACACACACACACACACACACACACACACACACACACACACACACCGTAATCTCTGCAGCTCGGTCTGTCTTCCGCTCAGTCTGTAAATCATGTCTGTGTGGAGTGTAAACAGAGCTCTGATGATGTGAGGTGAGCAGTGTGTGCTGAATCCTCAGAGTTTCAGGTGTTACTGAAGCTGCAGATGGAGACCTCGACATGGAGACCGTCTCTTATCCCTTACTCAAGAAAACAAGGGATCTTCTTCTTAAATAAGGGATCTTAAAGACACACAGTTTTAAGACTGTTGCAAAAGAGGGGAGATAATACTGATGGGAGATGACTAGCGAGAGCATTGTAGATCTGAAATGACTTGACTGTTGCTGTTCTAGACACTGATGCAGGAGCAGTCTGAGCTCATCATCCCTGATCAGGGAATATCATCAAACACTCAGAGTCATGAGCACACTGCATACTGCATACTGACACACTGTTATTGTGTTGATGCTGGAACATCTTGAGCTTTCATCTGATCACAGCTCAGGTTACCTGCAGTTCAGGTTTACCTGCACACAGACAGAGAGAGAGAGAGAGAGAGAGAGAGAGGGAGAGGGGGGGAGAGGGGGGGAGAGGGAGAGGGAGAGAGAGAGGGAGAGAGAGAGAGACTGCTTGTGCTGTGATTGGGTAGAGCAGCGCAGGTTTATCAGTGCTGGACTAACTCTTAATCTAACTAACCCACATTAACCCAAATTTACCCAAACTAGTCCAAACTAACCCAAACTAGTCCACATGAACCCAAACTAACCCTAACTAGTCCACATGAACCCAAACTAACCCTAACTAGTCTACATTAACCCAAACTAATCCACACTAACCCAAATTAACCCACACTAGTCCACACTAACTAGTCTTCCAAATCTCTGAGTTGATCCTTTCCCCTTTCTCAGACATTGAAGAGTATGTTTGACACTGTGATGTGTGTATGTATTGTGATCCCTGTGTTGTGTGTGTGTGTGTGTGTGTGTGTGTGTGTGTGTGTGTGTGTGTGTGTGTGTGTGTGTGTGTGTGTGTGTCTCCACTCCTGGTTTCTCCTGAAAGGCTTGGACACAATGGTCTCTTTCTCAGGCGGCTGCGTCTCCATTATAGACTCTGGGAAAACTGACGGACCCTCAGACTCCTCTTAAAGGGCCAGAGCAGCGCTGCAGCCATGGGAAACACACCGCACATGCATTATTCATGACACGCACACTCACACACATCACAGGGATCACAATACACAGACACACACTGAACACAGGAGACTTCAGTCTTATTTATGCAGGAAGAGCCACATTTTGTTCTTTACAGAACACACACACACACACACAGCAAAGGCTATATATAATAACTCTACGATACACAAGGTCTATAAGGATAAGCAGATGTGTAAAATGGTTCTGGATGTAATCATCAGAGGAGTTCAGAGCTCAGCTGTGGTCATGAACCCCTCCAGCATTCGCTTTATTTCACTCCACAAGCTCACGTTAGCTCTTGAACGTCTTGAACTGACTCAGACGTGTGCTGTAGGTGCTGTTAAACTGCTCTTCATTCTCTGATATGTCCAGGTAAAGCTACTCAATCAGACAATCCATCTCTAATAACTGTTCAGCAAGTTTAATTAATTAACTTTATTTATAGTCAAACTTTATTCACTGATATGGCTAAACTATCTTCAGTAAATCCTCACAGTATAGTTAGTCTGTCCAGGACATTGTCCAATGACTGTGGTGAATATATCTACTTTATTATAGAGTGAACAGTATATGGACACATGACTAGAGTCTGCTTGTTTTAAGAGAAACTAAAATTACAGCTTGTTTTTAGCTGTAGTAAAGTGTTTATATTTGACTTTGTACAGTGTAGTGTAGTCTAACAGAGTTACTGATGAACCTTCCCTGTGGACGAGCAGTAAAGTCATTAATACAGGCAATAAACATTCATATAGCAGATTCTGGAAGTCAAAGATCAAGATTAAAACACTCTGATGCGGTTCATAATCTGCAGTGCTTTATAATCAGTGTGTAGTGTAAGGCAGTGTACTGTAGTTTAGTTAAACTGGCTGTAGACTGGATTAGTGTGTAGTGTAGTTTAGATTAATTTAGTGTAGTCAGACCAGTGTGTAGTGTAGTGAAATTCAAATTAGGTGTGTGTGTGTGTGTGTGTGTGCGTGTGCGTGTGTGTGTGTGTGTGTGTGTGTATTGAAGCAGCAGGAGGAGGAGGAGGCTGGACTGCAGGAATGTGAGTGTGTGTGAGTGTGTCTGAGGGGAAAGAAAGCAGTCCTGATGGGACAGAGCCGTTTTGGAGGCAAAAGGAAACTCTGACACACAAATCCGCGTCGCGTTTCCAAAAATAACACACACCCTGGCTGGAAAACCAGAGCCCGAGCGCTTTTGGGGTGTTTGCTCTCCGACAGCCCAAACTCACTTTGAGGAGGACTAAAAGTTTTTGAGCTGAGGAAAGCAGCGCTGCAGCGAGCGTCTGGACGCGGACTCCCACAGATGCGGGTGTGCGGGACTGAGCACTTACAGAGGGGGCTTCTTCTGCTTCTTAACTGTTTCTGAAGGAACTTTATCACCGAGGAGTGGCTGACCTGACAGCGCAGTCTGATCTCTCTCACGGGCAGTGGAGATATGCGATGATGATGAAGAAGATGATGAAGATGCAGAGCTCCGGTGGCCCCGCGGCTCTGAGCGGCTGCTGTGTCCGCTGGAGAGTGCGCTGTTCCGGGCTCTGCGCACTGCTGATCGCCGCCGTCCTGCGCTGCTGCTCCGCGAACTCCGGTAACGATCACACTACACACACACACACACACACGCACGCACGCACACACACATACCGGAGGATCACACTACACTGTTCACACACCTGTACACTCCTGGACATCATTGTAACTACCGCAATACACAGCCTCAACACATCCCCGCGTACTTACACTTACTTCAGATTGGAAATAGAGTCGGTCACTTACACCTTACAGTATTTCCAGCAGAGAGGATAAATGTTTGGATTGATAAACAGTAGATGAGTTGTTAACATGTAGATTATCATGAAGTCTTTTAGTAACTCGTCAGTTAGTAAAATAAAACATCATTAATAAACTATTTTAAAGTGACAGTACTCACAAAACTGAACACGTCATTTACTCTCCCCTGCTTCTTCACAACCTGTTTGAGTTTATTTGCTGGAAAATGCTGAAACCACTGACCTCCACAGTGTTTGCTTTTCTGATATTCCTACTGTGTAAATCAGTGGTTACCAGGCTTTAATATTTTTCAAAATACACTTTACATGTTAAAGAAGAAAAAAAAAAAGATTACTGAAACTCATGAAAGTTTGGAAGCACTTATGGGTTAGGAAATCCTGAATAAAGTTTAATTCTGGGCTGAAATGTTCATATATATTAAGATTAACTGTAATAAATAGTGTAGTTTAGTGTTTACTACAGTAAGTGGTGCATTGTAGTGTACACTAAAACTGCGGTGTTGGCTCATTTGTTTACAGTTGTCAGAATTATTAAAAGCTCTTTAATTTAATTTTTTTAATTTTTTTTAATTTTTTGTCATTTCCAGTGTTTCCCAAATGATGTTTCTTAGATTCAGTTTCTCTCAGTGTTTCCTCTAATGTTTGTTCTTCTGGAGAAAGTCTTATTAGTTTCATTTCGGCTAGAATAAAAGCAGTTTCAATAGTTTTAAAGTCATGTTAAGGTCAATATTATTCACCCCTTCAGCAATATTAGTGTTGGACTGTCTCCAGAACAAACCACTGTTATACAATGACTTGCCTAATTACCCTAACTTTACCCTAATTACCCTAGTGAAGCCTTTACATGTGACTTTAAGCTGAACACTAGTGTCTTGAAGAATATCTAGTCTAATATGATGTGCTGTCATCATGGAGAAGAGGAAACACATCAGATATCAGTCACTATGATTAGAGATGTGCTGGAGTAATCTGCTCTCCGCTAAACAGAATCTGAGGGGAAATAAACAGGAGGTGAATAACTCTGACTTCAGCTGTTTTACTGTAGCAGTTGTGTTACCATAGCGACTGTGGCATCACCACAGCAGAGTAATGCAGGTACTGATCTTCAGTAATAAACACACACTCCTGATTCAGGACATGGGTGAAGCGGAGCTCAGAGAGGCTCTGTGACAGGACACTTCCTATTACCATGGTGAACACACATCGCTCTCACCTTTTTTATTATAGGCTGTCACCTATATGTTATTATTTACACAACAACAGCATTGCATGACCTTAGCAACCCACCAGAACACCATAGCAACCGCTCAGCATTACAGCGGCAGCTTTTGCATCTTCTTCAGCATTCCCTGTCCTTCAGGAGGTGTGTGTGCGCGTGTGTGTGTGTGTGTGTGTGTCTGTGTGTGTGTGTGTGCGCGCTGAGGACACATTCAGAGACATGACGTGGGTTATTTTTTAATGTAAGTCTTTATCAAAGTCTCATATCAGAGCGTGCAGACTGTGCAGACGGGCAGCCTAAACACACAGTAATGTGGGGCCAATATAAGGGAGAGCAAGTGTGTGTGTGTGTGTGTGTGTGTGTGTGTGTGTGTGTGTGTGTGTGTGTGTGTGTGTGTGTGTGTGTGTGTGAGGGGGCCATGATGGAGAAAGTCAGGGCCAGGGGGAAGAATGAGGGAGAAAACACCACAGGAAGGAGGAGCTAAGACTGGCGGAGACAGAAACATGGGGCTGTGTGTGTGTGTGTGTGTGTGTGTGTGTGTGTGTGTGTGTGTGTGTGTGTGTGTGTGTGTGTGTGTGTGTGTGTGTGTGTGTGTGTGTGTGTGTGTGTGTGTGTGTGTGTGTGTGTGTGTGTGTGTGTGTGTGTGTGTGTGTGTGTGAGGGGGCCATGATGGAGAAAGTCAGGGCCAGGGGGAAGAATGAGGGAGAAAACACCACAGGAAGGAGGAGCTAAGACTGACGGAGACAGAAACATGGGGCTGTGTGTGTGTGTGTGTGTGTGTGTGTGTGTGTGTGTGTGTGTGTGTGTGTGTGTGTGTGTGTGTGTGTGTGTGTGTTATACTGGGCTGGTAAAGTTTAGAGGTTGACTTTGACAGGAGTCTGTGGAACAGTATAAACAGTCTCTGAATGTGAGTCCAACACGAGCTGAACACTCCGCTTCCGCTTCTGCTTCCGCTTCTGCTTCTGGTTTTAGTTCTGGTTCTGGTTCTGGTTCTGGAGTAACAGTATTCTGTTTGTTTAAAGGAGAAGCTCTCTTCATCTGGCTCATCATTTCTGAACACAAGACTGTATTTCACTAGTCTAGAAAATGCTGACTGGTTTATGAATGTTAGGATACTGTGAGCAGACACACAGTGTGAGTGACATGCGCGTGTGCGTGTGTGTGCGTGTGTGTGTGCGTGTTTGTGTGTGTGTGTGTGTGTGTGTGTGTGTTACAGTGATCATATATTCTCTGTGAGCTGTTGATGGAGTGTGTTGAGGCAGGAGTGCTGTAGTTAATAGTGAACGTGTGTGTGTGTGTGTGTGTGTGTGTGTTCTCTAAGCTGGAGATGTTTATATTATCTAGCGCAGCTCAAATCCTCTACAGCTACTCACAGGAACACACTCTGCACCTCTGTGTGTGTTCTCTGTGTGAAGTCAGACTGTGTTTGTGTATCTCTGCACCTGAGGAGATGCTCTGAGAAATGTTCTGTATTCATGTGCTGTAGTGTGTGTGTGTGTGTGTGTGTGTGTGTGTGTGTGTGTGTGTGTGTGTGTGTGTGTGAGTCAGTGTTTCTGCATGTTTGTGGAGCGGATGAGGCATGGCAGGTCAGACCGGCTCAAAGCATCTCCACAGGGTCAAAGGTTAAGGGTCAGATTAGCCAATGACAGCTCTGAGACTCCCCAAATCTCGGCTGTGTCTGAAATCACCCCTACTGCCTTAATAGTGCACTAGTTGAGGGAGCAGCCATTTCTAGTGGTGTCAGAAACCATAGTGGACATTCTGAAGAGCAATCAATCCCACAATGCACTGCAATAATGAGTCTACAACCCACACACACTAAACAGATGGAAATTACCCATAATGCACTCTGAGTAGGTGGTGCCTAAAGCACAATCCTACCAGTCAATAGTGTAAACTAAAATAATATTTAATACATGGTGTTTGTGGAGATGACAGACGTCAGACGTGTTTGCACCATTACTGACAGACAGCTCAGAGTGTTGAACAAGAAGATGAAGATATAATCCGTCTGAGGATTCATCACACAGAAGAACACAAACATATCTCCTCTGGTCAGGACTGCACCTTACTGGAGAAACCTGACATTGGATATTGTTATAGTCAGAGTAGACAGCTTCACCAGACGGCTTATATCGCTCTATTGGACATTGTTCTGGAGAGTCTAACAGTGTTCAGGTGCACACATTCAACAATCACAACGCAACTAAACCCGGACTCTTAAATCAGTCAGCATTTCTAGACAAGCAGAGATACAGTGTTGAGTTCAGAATACAGTGAGTCAACGTGAAGTGAGTTTCTCCTTAAAACAAGCCAAGTAATCTGCCAATAGCGAATGATGAAGCGGAATCCTGCTGTTTTTAATCAGCAGGCATGAGCCGGTATAAGATTCTGACGGTATGATAACGCTGGACATAAATATCACTGTTTCACAGTCCTGCGGGATTGTGATCACGGCTCTAAAATATGCTCTTTTTAAATGTCTTTTTTTCGTTTAAACAATATTTTTATTCAGAGAAACATGCCATGCCGACATTGAAGCCTTCTTTACTGTAGTGGTGGGCAGAGCGAGGCTTCATCAGACACTAAAAGAGTGGAAGCAAACGTGTCGAAGCTTCGTAACGTGTTGAAACTCGTCTCTACAGCGACACCTAGTGCTCATGTTTATGTATTGCTCTGGAACAGCTTCAACAAAGAATGTTATAAATCGAGGATAGAAGTTCATTCAGACCCTGTCAATCACATGCAGATTCGCCAGGTCTCGAAATGACCAATGACCAATGCTTTCAACCGCTTTAGTCACGTGACCTCGGTGTGTTGGATCATGCTTGACTGCAGTGTTATAAAACACTTGCACTTCGGGAACTCAGCACTGTGTGGAAATGTCAGTTTAGCGTCAGCTGTTCTTATTTTACGGTGAGCTGAGACATGCAACAAGAAACACCAGCATATTAGGAAAAGATCTTCACTGGCTTTACAGCAGGAAACACCATGGACATGTTTCAAGGGGACCCAAAAACGAGACGGACCTGGCCGGGATTTGTTTATTGTGCTGTGGCTAGTGCTCAGTGAAGTAACGGGTGATCTTTGAAAGGTGTTTTTTTATCATTTTAACACCCTCATTACAACATTCCTTTTGTATATTATTTGCCTAAAATAATCTTAACCTGAATAGTTTGGTCCAGCACGGTTTTATGTTCTCTTGAAACATTTCCGCTGTGTTCTGTGCTGTCGGCATCTGCATGTGAAACTGATGAACATCTCTTCTTAATTTGCTGCTGTCTGTCGTATGGGTTTCTCAGATGTCAGTGTGTTAAACTCTCTCGGCCACTGTAAATATGAATAACTTTACTTCACTCGCGCTTTATTCCTTCACTCCTGCAAGTGCACCATATTAGTGGACTGCTGTAGGGAGCAGTGAATGAGTGTGTAGTGTGTAGGGGTGATTTGGGAAACAGCAGTGAGGAAGGCATTGGGAGGAGTTGTGTCTGCTGAAGCTCTACTGGCTAATGCTGGATTACGCGCTCTGCTGTCTCTCAGAGCTTGTTATCAGGCTGGAATGTGAAGCATTTCTGCTCTCCAGCAGATGGAAACACTGCGGAGGGAACCAGCGTGGCCATATTAGTGTGTGTGTGTGTGTGTGTGTGTGTGTGTGTGTGTGTGCGTGCGTGTGTGTTTGATAGAGCTGATTTACACTCTTCACATCTGAAAACACACGAGTGTGGGGTGTGTCTGAATACGTCCTCTACACACGTTCTGCACCTACAGTGGGTTTGAGGGGAGATTTATCTGGAGCTGAGCATCTCTCTGAGACACACACACACACACACGCACACACACACACACACACACACACACACACACACAATTCCCTTAAATGGCAGAAGTGGAGGAGGAGAGCACAGTCTCTGATGGCGTGGTTCAGCCTGGTACGGCTCATTTGGGGGATTTTTCCACTGTGTACAGTACCAAGGGTTTAGCTCCTAGAGAGCAGTACTATTATTAAAGTGTGGATCCAGCACATACGCTGGAAAACCAACTGATGTTACCCAGAGTGTGTGTGTTGTCTCTAGTCCAAATATCTAAAAACTCTTAAATCAGTCGGCATTTTCTAGCAAACACAACATATTTTCAGAAATAATGATTTAGATTTTCATGAAAGCTAGCTCAATAGTCTTGTCTTCACTTTTGACATCAGATGATTTTGCTTCCCCCGTTGGCAGATTATTTCTGCACGTGTGTAATAGTGTGCCATGCTTTGTTGTGTGTGACAGTGTTGTATATTGCGCTACAGAAACCCAGTCATAAACTGCAGCACATTCACTCTTACTCTACACACGTATCCCTCTATTATTTATTATACATTAAATCATTTTAAACTGCTCAAATGTCAATAAAAGTCGCTTTGTTAAACTGCAGAGTTGAGTATTTTCCCCACCAGAAGTGGACAGAGCAGAGATCACCACCCCATAACCACAGATAAACAGGAACACAGTCAACATGTGAGCGGTTCATCAGCAGATGCTGTGTAAGGTGTTGATCAGACTGATGTTAGTGGTGATCAGATCTGTACTGATAGTCACTCTGCTGTCTGTCTGTGTTTGTGCAGATCTGCGTTTTGTGGAGAGTCCGGGTAACGTGACCTCGTCTCTGGGGAAGCCGGTGTCTCTGCAGTGTGTCCTGCAGGCGTTCGGGCTGGATGAGGAGCCGCTGGACCTGCTGTGGCTGCGGGACGGCCGGACGCTGGAGTACGCCGACACCAACCAGATTCAGATGCTGGAAGAGGACCACAGCTGGACCGTCATCAGCAAACTCACGTGCGTAACACTGATTTGATTGGTGTGGTGATAGATAGATAGATAGATAGATAGATAGATAGATAGATAGATAGATAGATAGATAGATAGATAGATAGATAGATAGATAGATAGATAGATAGATGGATGGATGGATGGATGGATGGATGGATGGATGGATGGATGGATGGATGGATGGATGGATGGATGGATGGATGGATGGATGGATGGATGGATGGATGGATTGATGGATGGATGGATGGATGTAATATCCATGTTCTGGTTCCAGGATCGAGGAGGTGCAGCTCTTGGATATGGGTGCGTATCGGTGTGTGCTTTACTCTGGTGAAGAGGAGACGTCTTCTGCTGAGGGATATATCCAGCTGGAAGGTATGAATCTATTTCAGTCTGTCGTCAATAGTGTTCCCTTTGAATCCCCTTTGAGATGATACTCCTGATTCTGCTTGGAGTCTGGCCTGACGTAACTCTAGCTGTTTCCATCCTCTTATTTTTATCTGCATTTTGAAATATTGAATTTAAAAAGCCGAGATGTTTAGAAATAAAAAATGAGCAGAAAAACCTGCAGAAAACTGCGTGGGATCAACCTTTTCAATTCTATACAGATTGCCTAACCTGTGATGTAAGCAATATGACAGTTTAGCAGGAAGTGGTGATTTTGCTCTGTGTTGTTTCTCATTGGTTGGAAACGCTGACTTATTCACTAATGATTGATGTGTTATTCCAGTTTTCCTCAACTGTTTACACTGTAAGTAGCATCTGGCCCTCTCTTGCTGAATGCTGTATTGATGTACTGCGGCTCTGTGTTGGTCAGGTCTTCCTCATTTCTCGGTGGAGCCTCAGGATCGGTCTGCGGTGGCGAATGAGCCTCTGAGTCTGCGGTGTGAGGCTCACGGTCCGCCAGAGCCGGTGCGGGTCATCTGGCTGCAGGACGGGGCTCCGCTGAATGAACTGGATGACCCTGTGGCCCTGTCGCCCTCCACACTCAACATCTCAGGTACGGACTCTCAACACCTCTCCAAGCTGCACTGTACGTCAGTCTGCTGCTAAACTCTACTGACATTGGTCTGTGCTGGTGATGATGTATGGGTGAGTGTGACCCCAGCTCACCCCCTTCTCTCTTGAACTTTACTTCCAGTCCAAA
>NC_133190.1:132500-142500 GCF_049306965.1 Danio rerio
CTCTCCCTGCTCTACAGACAGAGGGAAGAGGGGCGCTGCAGGGTTTGTCAGAGGTTTATTGATTAGCTCTGACTGGATCAGGGTGGGGATGATCAGCCGTGATGAAGGGACTTTACTGGTCACTGTCCTCATGTTTGCCTTCATCAGTGCTGAAAATCAAATATAATTATTGTGTGAGAAGCATTGTGTGTGTGTTCAGTGTGTAAAATAAGGCAGAACAGGCCCTCACATCAGCTGAAGAACACCAAAACACACAGCAGTGACACACGTATGATCACAAACTAGTGTACACTATAGAGTGAGTGTTCGTTCACTACTGAGGGACATTCACTTACACACTCTTACTGTGAGGGCAGAGTTGGTGAAGATGCTGGAGGACTAGTGAAGATGCTGGAGGACTAGTGAAGATGCTGGAGGACTAGTGAAGATGCTGGAGGACTAGTGAAGATGTTGGAGGACTAGTGAAGATGCTGGAGGACTAGTGAAGATGCTGGAGGACTAGTGAAGATGTTGGAGGACTAGTGAAGATGCTGGAGGACTAGTGAAGATGCTGGAGGACTAGTGAAGATGCTGGAGGACTAGTGAAGATGCTGGAGGACTAGTGAAGATGCTGGAGGACTAGTGAAGATGCTGGAGGACTAGTGAAGATGTTGGAGGACTAGTGAAGATGTTGGAGGACTAGTGAAGATGCTGGAGGACTAGTGAAGATGCTGGAGGACTAGTGAAGATGCTGGAGGACTAGTGAAGATGTTGGAGGACTAGTGTAGATGCTGGAGGACTAGTGAAGATGTTGGAGGACTAGTGAAGATGTTGGAGGACTAGTGAAGATGCTGGAGGACTAGTGAAGATGCTGGAGACTAGTGAAGATGTTGGAGGACTAGTGAAGATGTTGGAGGACTAGTGAAGATGTTGGAGGACTAGTGAAGATGCTGGAGGACTAGTGAAGATGCTGGAGGACTAGTGAAGATGCTGGAGACTAGTGAAGATGTTGGAGGACTAGTGAAGATGTTGGAGGACTAGTGAAGATGTTGGAGGACTAGTGAAGATGCTGGTTTACTGGGACTTGTCAGTATGCTACTTTACTGTAAATGGGCGTTCAGTGAGTCAGTGGGCAGCAGTGGGCAGTGCTGTGGGTCTGTAGAGGGGTGTTCAGTGAGTCAGTGTGTCTGTAATGCGCTGGTGACTCTGCTCTGACTCCTCATGCCAGTGTCAGGAGTGTTTATAACACATCTGCTCATTCATAGCCCAGCGCTGATCATTCATGAGTCAGGAGAATTCAGCATATAAACACACACACACACACACACACACACACACACACACACACACACACACACATACACACACACACACTCACACGCACACACACACACACACTCACATGCACACACACACACACACACACACACACACACTCACATGCACACACACAGACACACACACACACACACACACTCACATGCACACACACACACACACACACACACACACACACACACACACACACACACACACACACACACACACACACACACACACACACACTCCTGCTGTACAGCTGTGTGGAACACACGCTTGTAGAGTTTGTGCTGAACCGAGATTATATATATATAACACTGCCTCAGAGAACACCAGTAGAGGACACTGGTGTGTTGTGTGATGCAGGACATGTGTGTGATGTGTGTAACATTTCTAAACTAGACACTTTAATTTACTATATTGAAATTAAATCCTAATCAATTCATGATGAACTCTATATCATGGGAAAGCTCTGAGACTTCTGAATAAATGTCACCACTGTTATTTCAAATGTGTCTTAAAGGGATAGTTCACCCCAAAATCAAGACTCTGTCATTGATTACTCTCAACACCCTCAGACACAAATGAAGATATTTGGAGTGAATCAGAGCTCCTCAGCAGACCAAGAACATCCTCAAACCGCTCCACGTGTCTTCAGTGTTGAGCACTGATCACAGCACGCTCCACCTGCGCTTCAGAGTCAGGCTATGTTTTCAGATATCAGCTTTAAATTTGGGATGATGTCTGTTCATATTTATAACTTTGATTTTGCGTAAATTTGAAGCTAAAGGAGATTTTGTAAAACACATGATCCACTGAAATCCATCTTTTATGAGTGTAAGGCACATATCGTCTGATTGACTGAACTCCTCTAATATTAATGAATAACAGACTGAGCTGAAATCTTTGCACCAGATCATTGATGATTGTTGTCATTTACGGTGTTGATGTGGGACGGGCTGTTCTTGCGTTTGACTGTGTTTTGCTGTTGTGTTTTGGATGCTTGGATGAACGCTGAAGTCTGGTTCTGGTAATCGCGTTCGCTGGTGCCAGTAAAGTGTTTATCATCAGGCGGTTCTCCATTTTTCAGTGCGGTATTTTACTGTGATTTAGGCAGTATAACTCCGGGTAGGTGGTTATTTCTGAGGAATCTGCATTTTTCTGATGTTTGTCAGCATGTTTCTGCTGCTGACGGAGCTGTTTTCAGGAGTCCCGCTGTTCGACACACACAGTAAACATCAGAGAGAGTCTGAGCTCAACATGCTCTGCAGGAGAATATAATGTGCTTTAGTTTAATCATTAGAGAGATCAATGAAAGAGTTTTAACATGACTCCAGCTGCTTTCCATTCTAAAATAAAAGAAACCAAATCCTAAATGTGAATTAGATTCATTTCTGTCAGGTGGAAATTGTAGCTAACTATAGTACTGTTAACCTATACTCATATAATTAACTAATAGAGTCACGGGGCTGAAATAGTTGCACTTCAATCTTGCATTATTCACACGAACACTTTTACACACAAGTCCAAATCCTCCCCATTTGAGTGTGAAAATGTATTGAAAATTAAAGAGTTATTGGAGACGCTGATCACTGTTTCTCATATGAGACTCAAACGTGTGTATTAACACAGAAATCCAAACACAAGAGAAGCAGTTCAAGAGAGACGTTTCCCTGCGGTGTCTGTAAAACTCTGTGGTTTATTCCTGAAAACAAGGCAAAAAGTAAATAATTATATTGCTTTTGTTAGTTTTTAAAAATATATATATTTTAGAAGTTGTCAGATATTAGTAATATAAAACAAAATATCATTGAATTCCTATTTATTATTTAATTTTGTGTACAACAGATTAAGTACAACAGGATTATATAATAATACTTTTCATGAGCTTATTGAATACCGTTAAATTGAAATGATGCGGATATATATTGGTGTTAGTGTGTGTAAACACTCATATGAACTGTTGAGTAGCTCTATTAATGTTAGTTTTTATTTCTGTTTGTCATCTCGGGGGTTTCTAGTGTTCCTGCATGAGCCTATCTCAGGATCTCTATCTACTATAATAGTGAAGGTGTTGAGTGACCCTGGCTCTGACTAAAGCAGAAGTGTGCCGTTTGCTTCGTCTTTTCCTGAACAGAAAGTGAATATCACACATTTTCATTCTGTGTTTCCACACAGCTCTTCCTCCTTTATGTGTAAGATCATTGACGGTCGCAGTCATGTGCTGTCGGTTTGTGAAAGTGTGAGGCAGAATGACTTTCACCTTGAATGATTTTCTTCTGTGTGAATCGATTGAGATTATCGAGGAACTTCGACATCGTAATGTTCAAACGTTTAAGTCTAAATGTAGTTATACTCAAATTCTGACAACTTACTCATGTGCTGTGTATAAATACAGACAAATCAGAGTCTTCAGAATAAGTGTGAAGTCTTTATACTGTAAGAAGCGGCTGGATGTGCTTCATGCTGATTATTACACGGCTGCTGGACACAACACTGAACACATTTGAGCTGTCATCATTTACTGACTCTCTAATTAAACATGAAGCATGCAGAAAGTAAATGACTGAACAGTGACCTCAATAGAACCTGTCTGACCAAGTGAAGTAGACCAAAAGATCCTCAAAACTGAGATGCTGCACTGTCAGAAAAAAGGGTACGGTTGGGGTACATTTGTGAACACTTGGGGTACAAATGGTGAAGTTGTACCCTCAATGGTTCAAAGTAGCACCCTAAGATACTTATTTGTACCATTTAAGGGTAAAAAAGGTACAAATATGTTCCCAACTGTCAAAGGGTCCATGTTTGGGCCATTTAAGGCCCAAAGAAAGGTACAATCACTTGTGTGAAAAAGGAGCAAGTCAACGTGTATGAAATGGTCCTTAATTTATGTCATGAGTTGTTGGTTATTTGGAAGAATGCACACAAAAAACTGTACATTGTAAATTAAATTATTTAATTATATAAAACATGGCCTTATAAATATTATAAATTAATATTTTTAAGAAAATGTTAACATAAATCCCCCTAAATGTAAAGTGAAATGGCTAATTATACACAGACCTTTCTTTGATTATCAGATTTAATAAACTACTAGAATGGACATACAACTATAAAGTAGATGAATACAATAGGAATTAAAGGTAACCAACTTGGTAAACAAAGACAGAGTGCAACCTTGTAGCATTAATAAATAAATTAATAAAACAATTTTAAAACGTAACAGAATAATACTGCCAAAATAATACAGCTGAGAACAAATAATAGATTTAAAAGACCAAAAACTGGCCGTTAGATATACACAAAATGTATTAAATATCGTGTTTTAACTACAAGAGGGAGATTGAATCCAGCGGCAGATGCGAGGTTGACTGGCCGAAGTAAAAGCTGCTGTCGGCGGGGGAGAGAATCATAAAGCTCCCGCTGAAGAGTCCGCTTTCACTGAAGCACATAGTCAAAGAAGCGCTGTCTTTTTAAATAAACTGCCGATTCCAGTTTAAAACAACTACATTCTCGCCTGAAATACTCTTAAAACTACATTTTGTGAAACATTAGATGATATTTTTTTAAACTTGCGGGTCTGCACAGCAGGGTATTGTCCATTGACTTTCACTTAGCATTAGCAGCCAGCAAATTTGAATTCGTGTTGTCCAATAGGATTTTTGCCCGCGCCGTGCATTCATAATGCCAGCTGATTAACGTTACGTGCGACGGTTAATCTTCAGCTGTTGCACTGTTCCTGACGCTCTTCTCGGCGTCGACGGAGGATGGACCTGAAGGACGCAAAGAAGCTGGTGAAGACGAAGCACAGACATTTGCAGGTAAGTTTAATGTTAAATAACTTATTGTAAATATCCGTTGGGTCATATTCAATTCATATTTGACGTTACTTTGCCTTGTGTATGTAGTTAAGTTTAACGTTACCGTCGAGTTACCTGCCGCGTGAGGGGACCCTTTTGTAATTTAAGATTGACCAGAAATTAAAATATGATTTTTTAAATAACCTGGCCATGAGACAGAGCTGGAGACACTGGCAAAACAGCGGTGAAACGTCCAGAGAAACAGTTCAAAACACATTTAAGTTAACGTTAGTTTTGTTTGGATAATGTGGTTAACGTTAAGTCTTTATTGCATACGTTATTTATAAACTCAGAATTTCCTTAGTGTTGGGAAGCTAACATTCATGCTAACGTTCATGTTTATTTCGGAAAGGAGTGAAGTGAATGCCTTCATGTCTGAAACATATAACTTTAACGTTAGTTTATGCATATCTCGACCCACGTCCATTTATAGCAGTTGTATTTTGCAACGTTACATATTTAAATAACGTTATAAATGCATGTCCAAGAGAGTCATAATCATCTGTCGTGTCAGATCGAGGTGCGGGTCATTTATCAAACCTTTAAGTTGCTAATTTAAAGCTTTTTTTTGCTGTTAACCTCAAGTTCACACCGATCATAATTCTTTTTCTTTCAGAAAATGAAGTGGACGAGGAAGCAGTAGAGTGTAATAACGTAAGTATTTAGTATTTTGTATTTCATCTGTTTGTTAATAATATATATATATATATATTATATATATTTATAATGTATGTGTGTGTGTGTGTGTGTGTGTGTGTGTGTGTACTTTTTCCCCAGGAATTCATTGTGCAGTCTTAAATTTAATCTCCCTTTTTCTATGAAACTGTTAGGTGAAGTGTTAAAGTTATATTTGAATTTTTATGATTGTCATTATTTTGCACTTATATTTGATCCAATAGGTGATTGCTGCAATTGGTGAGGATGCATCATCTTTTGAGAGTAATGCGAATGTCCTGCGTATCCAGTGAAATAAGGTGTGTGACCCTTTATTAAAAACACCCTTGTCAGTGAGATCACACATTTTAAATCAGTTCTCAGTTTAAATGAAAAGTTTAATGTCAGTAATAGCCAAAGTGTAGGATCAAATGACTATTATAAATGTTATGACTATTGTAAAAATAAATTTAATTTTTAAGCTTTGTGGTGAACATATGTGCATTCAAGTTTACAACTATTTGTACAATAATAACTTAAGGGGAATTGGCAACAAAGAATATTAGATAATGTTTTTAGTTAAAGTGAATCACTAATTTCCTTTTTGTTTATTATAGTCATGGTGAACCTGACTGAATGCATTCATCAACCATCTCCAACCAAGTCAGAGCTTCAAGGACAGCTTGTGCTAAAGGTGCCTGAGCTTGATTAAGAAAAAAAGCATCTCCACTGGCCAAAGTCTACAAAAAAGCAAGAGAATAGAAGTTCGCAGATGATCTAACAGGTATTAACATAAAACTTACGTAATAATAATTTTGCTAGATCACAACCTTATTTCTTGGATGTGATCATTAAGTGCCTTTTCAAGCTGCATTTAGCAAGTTCAAACTCATGGGCCTTATATACAAACCCTTTATATACAGAACATTCCTTAATGTTTTTCGTTAAAAAAAAGGTAATTCATAAAAATACATCAATATCTTTTATTCAGCATTTGCTAAACATTCCAATAATTTTTTCTTTATTTTAAAAACAGGTCCTTTATATTATTAAATTATTTAAGAGTACTTCATTATTTGTCTTTATTTTATTTTAAGGTGTCACAGTGGCGCAGTGGGTAGCACGATCGCCTCACATCAAGAAGGTTGCTGGTTTGAGACTCGGCTGGGTCAGTTGGCATTTCTGTGTGGAGTTTGCATGTTGTCCCCATGTTGGCGTGGGTTTCCTCCGGGTGCTCCGGTTTCCTCGACAAGTCCAAAGACATGCGGTACAGATGAATTGGGTAAGCTAATTTGGCCATAGTGTGTGAATAAGTGTGTATGGGTGTTTTCCAGTGATGGGTTGCAGCTAGAAGGGCATCCGCTGTGTAAAACGCATGCTGGATATGTTGGCGGTTCATTCCGCTGTGGCGACCCCAGATTAATAAAGGGACTAAGCCGAAAATAAAATAAATGGATGGATGATTTTATTTTGCAATAGATTCTGACTTTCGTGCAGCTCTAATTCTGCTCCCCCATATTCTTAAAGAGGAAGATGATTGCTTACAGTAATTACACTGGGAGAGGTTTGGGTACTGTTGGTTAAACACTTTGTAATACTCTGATAGATGTTATGCAGTTCTGACAGATTTTACATTGTTTATTCATGTCCTTTACTTTTTCTTTTCACAGTGGGATGATGATGATGCTCCATACCCAACTCTACAGATGGCTGAAAGTCCGTTTTAAAGGCATTATTACATCCTTCGCTGTTTACTGTGTTTTCAACTTGGCTTATCCACGCTACATAAAGAATGCAAAGGATGAACATCAGCAACTCCCCAAGATGGAACAACAATTTAAATTTGAACATCAGCAACGGTGTGAAGATGGAGATCCAAAATTACAAGAAAAATCAGTGCAGCTGTCCAAGAGAACTGGTATTGCTGGGTCTGCATCAAACAGCAATGCTTGGATCTTTGCATTTACTTTGGTGCATGCGTTTCGAGTCTGTGCATCAGTATTTTAAGACTAGCAGCTATAGACATTTCAATAACATTGCCCAAATCAACTGAGAAGCACAGGATGAAACAATGCTAAGAATTTTCTCCGCCCAACATCCTTGATGAGATTGACACATTCAGGTGCTCAAATTGAACTGTTATCGTGTGCATGTGAGACCGCTAATGAAGAAAAAAAGACACTTTCCTAATGAAATACATTTTAAATGTCAATACTGCACTGGTTTCTGTGTAGCAAGTTTTTAATTCTGCTGTTGTATGATTCATATTTCCATGCAAATACAGTAAGAGTTTGACTTTGAATGGGGTGTTATAAACCAAGACAGATGGACTTTCAGGCTCTTGAAACATACTCTGCTGATAAAATGTTTCTTAAGAATGTTTAGAAATTTTAAATTAAATGTGTAAAACTTTGATCAAAAGTGTTTTTGAGATCTAAAATGATTATGGGTATACTTTAAGTGACATGTTTCAATGTACTGTATGGAAAAAGATTGCTTTGAGATTCTTGATGCTTTTAGAAAATGTAGAATGCAGTGCACTAGCAAAAATGTACTTTTATTAGGTCTACTGTTGTTTTAGAAAAATTACTTTGTTACATTGGTAAAAATGCTCAGTGAAATGGGATGCACTGATGTTAAAAAAATAATATTAAGTTTTTTTGCTGTTTCATAAAATGTTTTAAAATGTTTAAGCAGCTATTTTTTAAGTTTATGCATCTGGTATGACTTTGTGATAGTTTAAAACTTTCATCTTCTAAAAAGGTGACAATGTTATTGTTTTGAATCTTTCAATGTGTGTTTGTGATAAAAAGTTACAGGTATAAAATTACAATTATCTTGCAGTTTGTACTCATGGGAAAATATTGCTTTTTATTCTTTTAAAATGATGTAATGTTTAAACATTCATCCTGTAAAAATGTTGATGTTTAATAAATGTGATAAATGAAATTTATTGTGTATGGAGTACAAATCTGAAATGAAAGGGTACAAAATTCATCCCTATGGAGGAGAAATTGTACCTTTTTTAAAGGTACATTATTGTACCATAGCCCAAGTAAGGTACAAATTAGTCAGCAGAGGTACATATTTGACCCATGAAGGTACATACTGCTAGGGTACAAATATGTACCCATGTGAAAGGGTACAACAGGTGTACCCTTGAGGGTACTGCCCCAGTGACAAGCCATTGTACCCCTAAAGGTACAAATTTTGCACATTTTTTCTGACAGTGTGGGATGTGAGTTTAAGCTTCCCCCTAACCCTCCAGTGTGGCTGAATTACAGTGATTCTGCTGGTTAGCGGTGTGGTCGCTGTGTGAGTTAGATGTGTAACCATATGTCTGTGTGTGTGCAGGTGCAGGACTCCTCTGGATCACTGGTCCAGGATCAGCAGGTCAGCGGTGTGGTCGGTGTGTGTGTGATCTCAGACCTGCAGGCCTTCAGTCAGTATGAGGTGCGGCTGCAGTGCAGGAGCAGTCAGGGGCCGTCCAGCTGGAGCCAATGGAGGCCCGTCAGCACTGCTGAAGGAGGTAACACACACTCACACACACACACAAACACACACACACACACACATATTCACACACACAGTGAAATTATCACAGACACACACACAAAGAAAACGGATCAGTCACTGACATTATAAGACGCACAGAAATGAAGATGTGTCTCCTTCATGAGTTGAGGAGATCTGGAGGCTGCGCTCATCCACTGCCTCTGTGTTTCTGTCTCCTGCTGTGGAGTCGGTGTTTACAGAATAAATAAAGCTGTCACTATTATACGTCTGGCTGATGACTGTGTAAGGGAAACAGTGGCAGCTCATACAGAACTCTACACTGCACACGTGATGAGACTTTCTGTCTCGTTTCTAGTCTAAATATCTACAAACTCTGAAATCAAGAAGTGTTTTCTAGACGAGCAGAACACTGAGGGCTCTAGTTTACCCATCTAAGTCTGAAGCGCACGGCGCAGACGCATTAAGAGCATGTCTGAGTCCACTTTTGCTATTTTAAGGACAGATGGATCCACTCTCGCTGATTTTCTTCATGAGTTTTGAGCAGAACCTGCATTACACCAGTCAGAGTCTGGTCTCTCGTTCCCTGTAAGAGTCACGGTGGACTCTGTCAGAGTAAAAACTGAACGCCAGACTCATCTTGCGCCGGGTGTATGATGGCGCCCACAGTGTGT
>NC_133190.1:150000-160000 GCF_049306965.1 Danio rerio
AAGGACAACCATCTGTGCAGCAATCCACCAATCAGGCGTCTGTATGGTAGAGCGGCCAGACGGAAGACACTCCCCGCCTGGAGTTCACCATCTGAAGGACTCTCAGAGCATCAGAAACTAAACTCTCTGCTCTGATGAGACTCAAACTGAACTGTTTGGAGTGAACGACAGGCGTTACGTGTGGAGAACAGCAGGCGGCGCTCATCAGCAGGCTAACAGCATCCCTACAGTGCAGCATGGTGGTGTTGGCATCATGCTGTGGGGATGTGTTTCAGCAGCAGGAGCTGGAAGACTAGTCAGGATAGAGGGAAAGATGAACGCAGCGATGTACAGAGACATCCTGAATGAAGACCTGCACAAGAGTGCTCTCCACCTCAGACTGGGCCGACGCTTCATCTTCCAGCAGGACAATGACCCAAAACACACCGCCAACATATCAATGGAACATCCCAGCCAGAGCCCAGACCTAAATCCTATTGAACATCTCTGGAGAGATCTGAAAATGGCTGTACACGACACTTCCCATCCAACCTGATAGAGCTCGAGAGGTCCTGCAAAGAGGAACGGGCAAACAACCCCAAAGACAGACGTGCCAAGCATTTGGCATCATATTCAGAAACACTTGAGGCTGTAATCACTGCCAAAGTAGCATCAACAGAGTATTGAGTAAAGGCTGAGAACACTGATGTGTGTGTGTGTGTGTGTGTGTGTGTGTGTGTGTGTGTGTGTGTGTGTGTGTGTTACAGTGAGGCGTTTGAGCCCATGATGGAGAGTGGAGAGCTGGTGGTTCGATATCGAGCTCGACGCACATACAGCCGCCGCACCACTGAAGCTACACGTGAGTTTACCTGTCCTCCAATCACACCTAGCCCTCACACCTCTATCCAGTTTTATCAACTGGTTATAGATCCTTTCCCAGCGTCTAATACTACAGAGCCTTGAAACGGACATGTCACGCGGGCACTTGTCAGTATGGTGTTGTTGGGATCGTGACCCCATAGCATCGAGATTCTGACACAGGGTCTCGTTCCCCTCAGGGAACCATGGTTACGGGCACAGCCTGAGACATTTCCCTGCTTAAAGTTTTTATCTTTTTTCTGATCCAAATATCTAAAATTCTTAAATCAAGAACTAAAAATGTTTTCAGAACTAGTGTGTCCAAATTTTCTTATAAAGCAAGTAATCTTGTTTTTGTTTTAAAATGAGGCTATTTTGCTGACCTCATCTGCAGATTATTTTGCTTGTTTTAGGAAAAAAAATTGACATATTATTTCTGAAAAAACAATATTATTGTCTAAAAAACCTTGATCAAGGTATATTTAGATATGAAGACTAGAAACCAGACCAGACCCTGAGTATAAGAGCAGTGTTCTGCAGTGTGCAGTAGTTCCATTAGTCAGTGGAGTGTGTATCTGATGCTCGCTGAAGGTGTTTCAGCAGTTGTTGGACGGTTCTGAAGGATTTGAGTGCTTACTCTTAACCTGGCATCACATTTCACCCTCTGAACTGCTGGATTCCTGCCTGACAGACTGACACTGACACGCCTCAGCATGCAGAGAGATCAGCAGATACAGAAACACTCATCATGGCTCTTCATACAGAGATCAGATGAGTGGGTTTGACTCACAATCTGACAGAAAACCGACAAACACACACACACACACACACACACACACACACACACACACACACACACATTCATCCTGTTAAACCTGCTGGTGTAGATGCTTGAACTCCTCATTCACACACTCATCATGGCTGTATGGTCTGGTATTGCAGTAGCGCTGTGGCTCTGTTTGGTGGAGGTGAGATTTGCAGAAGAATAAATGCTCAGATATGAAAATGTTCTTAATACAGCAGGTTTTGTACAAAGCTCAGCTTCTGTGCAGTAATTCTGATTACCACTAGAGAAAAATGTCAAATATAGACGGTCTTCTGGAGGCCGCACGAGACACTTCACAGTGAATTTAGTCAGTTTTAGGAAAAGGCAGAGGATAAATCACACACACAGGTTTATTACCCTGTTTTATTTGACGTATAGCTGTTCAGTTACTTAATGATTATGGTTTTTCCACATTTACTCCCATTTATTTCTTGAATTTATTTCAACTTAACACTTCTTTTGAACTTGAAATAGTCCTTTCTCATCATGGAGCGCCAAACATCCGCGTGTGCTTTAGACATGAGTGGGACGTGTTGTTCAGTGTTTCTCTGATGTTGTTCAGTGTTTCTCTGATGTTGTTCAGTGTTTCTCTGATGTGTTTCAGTGTTTCTCTGATGTTCAGTGTTTCTCTGATGTTGTTCAGTGTTTCTCTGATGTTGTTCAGTGTTTCTCTGATGTTGTTCAGTGTTTCTCTGATGTTGTTCAGTGTTTCTCTGATGTGTTTCAGTGTTTCTCTGATGTTGTTCAGTGTTTCTCTGATGTTGTTCAGTGTTTCTCTGATGTTGTTCAGTGTTTCTCTGATGTTGTTCAGTGTTTCTCTGATGTGTTTCAGTGTTTCTCTGATGTTGTTCAGTGTTTCTCTGATGTTGTTCAGTGTTTCTCTGATGTTGTTCAGTGTTTCTCTGATGTTCAGTGTTTCTCTGATGTTGTTCAGTGTTTCTCTGATGTTGTTCAGTGTTTCTCTGATGTTGTTCAGTGTTTCTCTGATGTTCAGTGTTTCTCTGATGTTGTTCAGTGTTTCTCTGATGTTCAGTGTTTCTCTGATGTTGTTTAGTGTTTCTCTGATGTTGTTCAGTGTTTCTCTGATGTGTTTCAGTGTTTCTCTGATGTTGTTCAGTGTTTCTCTGATGTTGTTCAGTGTTTCTCTGATGTTGTTCAGTGTTTCTCTGATGTTGTTCAGTGTTTCTCTGATGTTGTTCAGTGTTTCTCTGATGTGTTTCAGTGTTTCTCTGATGTTGTTCAGTGTTTCTCTGATGTTGTTCAGTGTTTCTCTGATGTTGTTCAGTGTTTCTCTGATGTTGTTCAGTGTTTCTCTGATGTTCAGTGTTTCTCTGATGTTGTTTAGTGTTTCTCTGATGTTGTTCAGTGTTTCTCTGATGTTGTTCAGTGTTTCTCTGATGTTGTTCAGTGTTTCTCTGATGTTGTTCAGTGTTTCTCTGATGTTGTTCAGTGTTTCTCTGATGTTGTTCAGTGTTTCTCTGATGTTGTTCAGTGTTTCTCTGATGTTGTTYAGTGTTTCTCTGATGTTGTTCAGTGTTTCTCTGATGTTGTTCAGTGTTTCTCTGATGTTGTTCAGTGTTTCTCTGATGTTGTTCAGTGTTTCTCTGATGTTGTTCAGTGTTTCTCTGATGTTGTTCAGTGTTTCTCTGATGTTCAGTGTTTCTCTGATGTTGTTCAGTGTTTCTCTGATGTTGTTCAGTGTTTCTCTGATGTTGTTCAGTGTTTCTCTGATGTTCAGTGTTTCTCTGATGTTGTTCAGTGTTTCTCTGATGTTGTTCAGTGTTTCTCTGATGTTGTTCAGTGTTTCTCTGATGTTGTTCAGTGTTTCTCTGATGTTCAGTGTTTCTCTGATGTTGTTYAGTGTTTCTCTGATGTTGTTCAGTGTTTCTCTGATGTTGTTCAGTGTTTCTCTGATGTTGTTCAGTGTTTCTCTGATGTTCAGTGTTTCTCTGATGTTGTTCAGTGTTTCTCTGATGTGTTTCAGTGTTTCTCTGATGTTGTTCAGTGTTTCTCTGATGTTGTTCAGTGTTTCTCTGATGTTGTTCAGTGTTTCTCTGATGTTGTTCAGTGTTTCTCTGATGTTGTTCAGTGTTTCTCTGATGTGTTTCAGTGTTTCTCTGATGTTGTTCAGTGTTTCTCTGATGTTGTTCAGTGTTTCTCTGATGTTGTTCAGTGTTTCTCTGATGTTGTTCAGTGTTTCTCTGATGTTCAGTGTTTCTCTGATGTTGTTYAGTGTTTCTCTGATGTTGTTCAGTGTTTCTCTGATGTTGTTCAGTGTTTCTCTGATGTTGTTCAGTGTTTCTCTGATGTTGTTCAGTGTTTCTCTGATGTTGTTCAGTGTTTCTCTGATGTTGTTCAGTGTTTCTCTGATGTTGTTCAGTGTTTCTCTGATGWTGTTCAGTGTTTCTCTGATGTTGTTCAGTGTTTCTCTGATGTTCAGTGTTTCTCTGATGTTGTTTAGTGTTTCTCTGATGTTGTTCAGTGTTTCTCTGATGTTGTTCAGTGTTTCTCTGATGTTGTTCAGTGTTTCTCTGATGTTGTTCAGTGTTTCTCTGATGTTGTTTAGTGTTTCTCTGATGTTCAGTGTTTCTCTGATGTTGTTCAGTGTTTCTCTGATGTTGTTCAGTGTTTCTCTGATGATGTTCAGTGTTTCTCTGATGTTGTTCAGTGTTTCTCTGTTGTTCAGTGTTTCTCTGGTGTTGTTCAGTGTTTCTCTGATGTTGTTCAGTGTTTCTCTGATGTTGTTCAGTGTTTCTCTGATGTTGTTCAGTGTTTCTCTGATGTTCTTTAGTGTTTCTCTGATGTTCAGTGTTTCTCTGATGTTGTTCAGTGTTTCTCTGATGTTGTTCAGTGTTTCTCTGATGTTGTTCAGTGTTTCTCTGATGTTCAGTGTTTCTCTGATGTTGTTCAGTGTTTCTCTGATGTTGTTYAGTGTTTCTCTGATGTTGTTCAGTGTTTCTCTGATGTTCAGTGTTTCTCTGATGTTGTTCAGTGTTTCTCTGATGTTCAGTGTTTCTCTGATGTTGTTCAGTGTTTCTCTGATGTTGTTCAGTGTTTCTCTGATGTTGTTCAGTGTTTCTCTGATGTTGTTCAGTGTTTCTCTGATGTTGTTCAGTGTTTCTCTGATGTTCAGTGTTTCTCTGATGTTGTTCAGTGTTTCTCTGATGTTGTTCAGTGTTTCTCTGATGTTGTTCAGTGTTTCTCTGTTGTTCAGTGTTTCTCTGATGTTGTTCAGTGTTTCTCTGATGTTGTTCAGTGTTTCTCTGATGTTGTTCAGTGTTTCTCTGATGTTGTTCAGTGTTTCTCTGATGTTGTTCAGTGTTTCTCTGATGTTGTTCAGTGTTTCTCTGATGTTGTTCAGTGTTTCTCTGATGTTGTTCAGTGTTTCTCTGTTGTTCAGTGTTTCTCTGRTGTTGTTCAGTGTTTCTCTGATGTTGTTCAGTGTTTCTCTGATGTTGTTCAGTGTTTCTCTGATGTTGTTCAGTGTTTCTCTGATGTTGTTCAGTGTTTCTCTGATGTTGTTCAGTGTTTCTCTGATGTTGTTYAGTGTTTCTCTGATGTTCAGTGTTTCTCTGATGTTGTTCAGTGTTTCTCTGATGTTGTTCAGTGTTTCTCTGATGTTGTTCAGTGTTTCTCTGATGTTGTCAGTGTTTCTCTGATGTTGTTCAGTGTTTCTCTGATGTTGTTCAGTGTTTCTCTGATGTTGTTCAGTGTTTCTCTGATGTTCAGTGTTTCTCTGATGTTGTTYAGTGTTTCTCTGATGTTGTTYAGTGTTTCTCTGATGTTGTTCAGTGTTTCTCTGATGTTGTTCAGTGTTTCTCTGATGTTGTTCAGTGTTTCTCTGATGTTGTTYAGTGTTTCTCTGATGTTGTTTAGTGTTTCTCTGATGTTGTTCAGTGTTTCTCTGATGTTGTTCAGTGTTTCTCTGRTGTTGTTCAGTGTTTCTCTGATGTTGTTCAGTGTTTCTCTGATGTTGTTTAGTGTTTCTCTGATGTTCAGTGTTTCTCTGATGTTGTTCAGTGTTTCTCTGATGTTGTTCAGTGTTTCTCTGRTGTTGTTCAGTGTTTCTCTGATGTTGTTCAGTGTTTCTCTGATGTTGTTCAGTGTTTCTCTGATGTTGTTCAGTGTTTCTCTGATGTTGTTTAGTGTTTCTCTGATGTTCAGTGTTTCTCTGATGTTGTTCAGTGTTTCTCTGATGTTGTTCAGTGTTTCTCTGATGTTGTTYAGTGTTTCTCTGATGTTGTTCAGTGTTTCTCTGATGTTGTTCAGTGTTTCTCTGATGTTGTTCAGTGTTTCTCTGATGTTGTTCAGTGTTTCTCTGATGTTGTTCAGTGTTTCTCTGATGTTGTTCAGTGTTTCTCTGATGTTGTTTAGTGTTTCTCTGATGTTCAGTGTTTCTCTGATGTTGTTCAGTGTTTCTCTGATGTTGTTCAGTGTTTCTCTGATGTTGTTCAGTGTTTCTCTGATGWTGTTCAGTGTTTCTCTGATGTTGTTCAGTGTTTCTCTGATGTTCAGTGTTTCTCTGATGTTGTTCAGTGTTTCTCTGATGTTGTTCAGTGTTTCTCTGATGTTGTTCAGTGTTTCTCTGATGTTGTTCAGTGTTTCTCTGATGTTGTTCAGTGTTTCTCTGATGTTGTTCAGTGTTTCTCTGATGTTGTTCAGTGTTTCTCTGATGTTGTTCAGTGTTTCTCTGATGTTGTTCAGTGTTTCTCTGATGTTGTTCAGTGTTTCTCTGATGTTGTTCAGTGTTTCTCTGATGTTGTTCAGTGTTTCTCTGATGTTGTTCAGTGTTTCTCTGATGTTCAGTGTTTCTCTGATGTTGTTYAGTGTTTCTCTGATGTTGTTYAGTGTTTCTCTGATGTTGTTCAGTGTTTCTCTGATGTTCAGTGTTTCTCTGATGTTGTTCAGTGTTTCTCTGATGTTGTTCAGTGTTTCTCTGATGTTGTTYAGTGTTTCTCTGATGTTGTTCAGTGTTTCTCTGATGTTGTTCAGTGTTTCTCTGATGTTCAGTGTTTCTCTGATGTTGTTCAGTGTTTCTCTGATGTTGTTCAGTGTTTCTCTGATGTTGTTCAGTGTTTCTCTGATGTTGTTCAGTGTTTCTCTGATGTTCAGTGTTTCTCTGATGTTGTTCAGTGTTTCTCTGATGTTGTTCAGTGTTTCTCTGATGTTGTTCAGTGTTTCTCTGTTGTTCAGTGTTTCTCTGATGTTGTTCAGTGTTTCTCTGATGTTGTTCAGTGTTTCTCTGATGTTCAGTGTTTCTCTGATGTTGTTCAGTGTTTCTCTGATGTTGTTCAGTGTTTCTCTGATGTTGTTCAGTGTTTCTCTGATGTTGTTCAGTGTTTCTCTGATGWTGTTCAGTGTTTCTCTGATGTTGTTCAGTGTTTCTCTGATGTTGTTCAGTGTTTCTCTGATGTTGTTCAGTGTTTCTCTGTTGTTCAGTGTTTCTCTGRTGTTGTTCAGTGTTTCTCTGATGTTGTTCAGTGTTTCTCTGATGTTGTTCAGTGTTTCTCTGATGTTGTTCAGTGTTTCTCTGATGTTGTTCAGTGTTTCTCTGATGTTGTTCAGTGTTTCTCTGATGTTGTTTAGTGTTTCTCTGATGTTCAGTGTTTCTCTGATGTTGTTCAGTGTTTCTCTGATGTTGTTCAGTGTTTCTCTGATGTTGTTCAGTGTTTCTCTGATGTTGTCAGTGTTTCTCTGATGTTGTTCAGTGTTTCTCTGATGTTGTTCAGTGTTTCTCTGATGTTGTTCAGTGTTTCTCTGATGTTGTTCAGTGTTTCTCTGATGTTGTTYAGTGTTTCTCTGATGTTGTTYAGTGTTTCTCTGATGTTGTTCAGTGTTTCTCTGATGTTGTTCAGTGTTTCTCTGATGTTGTTCAGTGTTTCTCTGATGTTGTTTAGTGTTTCTCTGATGTTGTTTAGTGTTTCTCTGATGTTGTTCAGTGTTTCTCTGATGTTGTCAGTGTTTCTCTGGTGTTGTTCAGTGTTTCTCTGATGTTGTTCAGTGTTTCTCTGATGTTGTTTAGTGTTTCTCTGATGTTCAGTGTTTCTCTGATGTTGTTCAGTGTTTCTCTGATGTTGTCAGTGTTTCTCTGGTGTTGTTCAGTGTTTCTCTGATGTTGTTCAGTGTTTCTCTGATGTTGTTCAGTGTTTCTCTGATGTTGTTTAGTGTTTCTCTGATGTTCAGTGTTTCTCTGATGTTGTTCAGTGTTTCTCTGATGTTGTTCAGTGTTTCTCTGATGTTGTTYAGTGTTTCTCTGATGTTGTTCAGTGTTTCTCTGATGTTGTTCAGTGTTTCTCTGATGTTGTTCAGTGTTTCTCTGATGTTGTTCAGTGTTTCTCTGATGTTGTTCAGTGTTTCTCTGATGTTGTTCAGTGTTTCTCTGATGTTGTTYAGTGTTTCTCTGATGTTCAGTGTTTCTCTGATGTTGTTCAGTGTTTCTCTGATGTTGTTCAGTGTTTCTCTGATGTTGTTCAGTGTTTCTCTGATGATGTTCAGTGTTTCTCTGATGTTGTTCAGTGTTTCTCTGATGTTGTTCAGTGTTTCTCTGATGTTGTTCAGTGTTTCTCTGATGTTGTTCAGTGTTTCTCTGATGTTGTTCAGTGTTTCTCTGATGTTGTTCAGTGTTTCTCTGATGTTGTTCAGTGTTTCTCTGATGTTGTTCAGTGTTTCTCTGATGTTGTTCAGTGTTTCTCTGATGTTGTTCAGTGTTTCTCTKATGTTGTCAGTGTTTCTCTGATGTTGTTCAGTGTTTCTCTGATGTTGTTCAGTGTTTCTCTTATGTTGTCAGTGTTTCTCTGATGTTGTTCAGTGTTTCTCTGATGTTGTTCAGTGTTTCTCTGATGTTGTTCAGTGTTTCTCTGATGTTCAGTGTTTCTCTGATGTTGTTTAGTGTTTCTCTGATGTTGTTTAGTGTTTCTCTGATGTTGTTCAGTGTTTCTCTGATGTTCAGTGTTTCTCTGATGTTGTTCAGTGTTTCTCTGATGTTGTTCAGTGTTTCTCTGATGTTGTTTAGTGTTTCTCTGATGTTGTTCAGTGTTTCTCTGATGTTCAGTGTTTCTCTGATGTTGTTCAGTGTTTCTCTGATGTTGTTCAGTGTTTCTCTGATGTTGTTCAGTGTTTCTCTGATGTTGTTCAGTGTTTCTCTGATGTTGTTCAGTGTTTCTCTGATGTTCAGTGTTTCTCTGATGTTGTTCAGTGTTTCTCTGATGTTGTTCAGTGTTTCTCTGTTGTTCAGTGTTTCTCTGATGTTGTTCAGTGTTTCTCTGATGATGTTCAGTGTTTCTCTGATGTTGTTCAGTGTTTCTCTGATGTTGTTCAGTGTTTCTCTGATGTTGTTCAGTGTTTCTCTGATGTTGTTCAGTGTTTCTCTGATGATGTTCAGTGTTTCTCTGATGTTGTTCAGTGTTTCTCTGATGTTGTTCAGTGTTTCTCTGATGTTGTTCAGTGTTTCTCTGTTGTTCAGTGTTTCTCTGGTGTTGTTCAGTGTTTCTCTGATGTTGTTCAGTGTTTCTCTGATGTTGTTCAGTGTTTCTCTGATGTTGTTCAGTGTTTCTCTGATGTTGTTCAGTGTTTCTCTGATGTTGTTCAGTGTTTCTCTGATGTTGTTTAGTGTTTCTCTGATGTTCAGTGTTTCTCTGATGTTGTTCAGTGTTTCTCTGATGTTGTTCAGTGTTTCTCTGATGTTGTTCAGTGTTTCTCTGATGTTGTCAGTGTTTCTCTGATGTTGTTCAGTGTTTCTCTGATGTTGTTCAGTGTTTCTCTGATGTTGTTCAGTGTTTCTCTGATGTTCAGTGTTTCTCTGATGTTGTTTTGTGTTTCTCTGATGTTGTTTAGTGTTTCTCTGATGTTGTTCAGTGTTTCTCTGATGTTGTTCAGTGTTTCTCTGATGTTGTTCAGTGTTTCTCTGATGTTGTTCAGTGTTTCTCTGATGTTGTTTAGTGTTTCTCTGATGTTGTTTAGTGTTTCTCTGATGTTGTTCAGTGTTTCTCTGATGTTGTCAGTGTTTCTCTGGTGTTGTTCAGTGTTTCTCTGATGTTGTTCAGTGTTTCTCTGATGTTGTTTAGTGTTTCTCTGATGTTCAGTGTTTCTCTGATGTTGTTCAGTGTTTCTCTGATGTTGTCAGTGTTTCTCTGGTGTTGTTCAGTGTTTCTCTGATGTTGTTCAGTGTTTCTCTGATGTTGTTCAGTGTTTCTCTGATGTTGTTCAGTGTTTCTCTGATGTTGTTTAGTGTTTCTCTGATGTTCAGTGTTTCTCTGATGTTGTTCAGTGTTTCTCTGATGTTGTTCAGTGTTTCTCTGATGTTGTTTAGTGTTTCTCTGATGTTGTTCAGTGTTTCTC
>NC_133190.1:170000-177500 GCF_049306965.1 Danio rerio
ACCATCATCAGCCAGTGTCGATCATATACAGCAGAATAAGACATCCTCATATCACACACACACACACCTGCTCATCATCACATCACATACTGAACACTTCACCCTCCAGGACAGCGGTCCACACAGACATTATGACATTTTAAATAGACTCAGTGTTCGCTCTCCCTCCAGTGCCTACACTGTTCAACACCACAGAAGATCATCTGAGGAATGCTGGAAACCTGTAACCATTCACTTCCATAGTAAAACAAATACTGTAGAAGGCAATGATTACTGGGTAAGAGCATTCTTCAAAATATCTACAGAAGAAAGATTAAACATGTAAATGAGGACAGAATCTGGGTGAACGAACCCTTAAAAACAGAAGATTCACATATCACATGTAGAGGTTTATAGGGAACCATAGGCCATTAGTGTGTGTGCGTGTGTGTGTGCGTGCGTGTGTGCGTGTGTGTGTGTGTGTTCAGATTTATATTGAACACCAGTATAGTAGTCATCTCTGGTTTGCCTCGTCCTGCAGGCGCTCTGCATCATGACCCTTCCTTACTCAGAGTGTGTGTCTGTTTCTAGTCCAGACATCTACAAACTCTGGAATCAGTCCGCATTTTCTAGACGAGCACAGCTGATAGTGTTGTGTTCAGAAATATTGAGTCAGAATGAAGAATTAATCTGCCAATGAGGGAAGCAGAATAATGTTGTTTCAAAGCAAAAGCGAGATGACTGAGCTCCCCCCACTGACAGATCATTTACAGGAGAAACTCTCCTCATTCTGCCGCATTCTCACTGAACACAACACCAAACTACTGCTGATCTAGAAAAGAGTTCTGATTGTCAGAATGTCTAGATGTTTATTCGAGGAACAGGTTAAGCCCTCTTCATTAGTAAAGGTGTGTATACATGAGTGTCTGTTCACTTCAGCAGTGTGTGTGTGTGTGTGTGAGTGTGTGTGTGTGTGTGTGTTCACTTGAGCAGTGATATGTCATCAGACCCTTCAGAAGTGTGTATATAGGATATGTATGTTCTGTGTATATGTGTTCTGTATGTGTGTGTGTGTGTGTGTGTTCACTTGAGCAGTGATATGTCGTCGGAGCCGTCGGCGGGCTGCAGGCAGCAGGTGAAGCGCCACTGGCACACCATCACACACAGCGGCAGCATGAAGAGCGCGCAGATGCCCGCCATGATGTAGGCGATGGTCATGAGCGTGGACTCGTCCGTCTGCGGGACGTTATAGCCACAGTCCTCCAGATCCAGACCATGGAACGGGCCCTCCACTGCGGCCGTGCGGAACTCATCATGCACTGTGGAGACACACACACACACACACACACACACATATGGAAAATGACTGATGATCTTCTCCTGCGTGTTGTTTAAACAGTGTAATGAAGGTGCTGAATCTTCTCCTACCGTGGCAGGTGCTGACAGCGAAGCCGATGCGCTTGTGTTGGCGCTCAAACACCACATAGAAACCCTCCATGATGACGGCACCCATTACTGTCCCCGTGCTGGACTGAGACACCGCAAACTTATAGCAGTCCTCCTGCGCTGACGCCACGTCCTCCACCGGCCGCAGGTACTGCTGCTCACACACACACACACACACACACACACACACATGATAGTGGCTCCTCGAGGTCCGCAAATTAAACTGAATGAGTGAGAGCAAGAGTTTATGACATGCAGTGATGTTGAAGGACCCATCACACCCCTTACACAAGCTGCAAATGCATCTCTGCTGTCTCTCGCATGTGTGTGTTTGAGCTGAGAACAGCACAGATAATGTTCTCTGTCTCTCTGAAGCTGGCGCTTTCAGACTCTGATCCTACTCGTTTTGCTGACTGCTTTAAATGCAAATGAGCTTGTGCTCTATTCAGAAGAGGGGCAGAAAGTGCCATTCAGATTGTAAATGCAGTGTTATGTGTACCTGTGGCAGGATGGAGATGCGGAAGGACTGGTTTCTGTTTTCACTCATCAGATAGAGAGAAATGACGGGGAAGATGTGCCAGGGTGTGGTGCCCGCCTGCCAGCACACCAGCTGCTCCCCGAGCCAGAACCCTGAGGGAAACTGCTCCGTCTGCGGACACCAAGCAGAGTCAGAATGAGCGCAGGAATACTCTGAATAAACCTGCAGTCGAGAGCAGGAATACACTGAATAAACCTGCAGTCGAGAGCAGGAATATACTGAATAAACCTGCAGTCGAGAGCAGGAATATACTGAATAAACCTGCAGTCGAGAGCAGGAATATACTGAATAAACCTGCAGTCGAGAGCAGGAATATACTGAATAAACCTGCAGTCGAGAGCAGGAATATACTGAATAAACCTGCAGTCGAGAGCAGGAATACTCTGAATAAACCCACCGATGAGGCGGCTTCGATGGCCTTCACTGCCGCCTGGAACACTTTGCGGGGCAGACGCAGGTTGGTGGTGCCGCTGTCCACGATACTCTTATCGTAGTTATACTGAGAGACACAGAGCACAGAATCAGGAGAATGTTTGCTTTTGCTAATGCTAATCACTGATGACATTAGAAATAAAGGCTTCTCACTTCTTTGCAGTCCATATTGAGGTCCTGTCCGTTGACCTCGATGCGCACAATGATGACCTCATAGTACCACTCACGGCGGATTGGTGTGTACCACAGCTCTCCCACATATAGGGAGGGGTCGACGCCCCCAATGATCTGTGCAGAACAAACACCAGTACCTGATCAATACTGTTCACATTACAGGCTGTTTTTTTAATGTCATGGGTTCTATGAATTTACATTCAAAGAGGTTCTATCAACCAATCAACCAATCAATCAACCAACCAATCAACCAACAGACCAACCATCAAATCAATTAATGAACCAATCAAGACAATCAATCAACCAACCAATCATTCAACAAATCAATCAACCAACTAACCAATAAAATCAATCCACCAACCAACCATGCAATCAATCGACAATCAACCAACCAATCAACCAACAGACCAACCATCAAATCAATTAATGAACCAATCAAGACAATCAATCAACCAACCAATCATTCAACAAATTAATCAACCAACTAACCAATAAAATCAAACCACCAACCAACCATGCAATCAATTGACAATCAACCAACCAAGCAATCCACCAATCAGTCATGTTGACGTGTGTGACTCCGCCCTCACCATACTGCCCCCTACAGTAGAGCTGCTGCCGGTGCTGTAGTTGTGGCTATATCCGGCTCCGCAGAGCTGCAGAGAGAACACATCCGCCACAGTGCTCTGCCGCAGCAGAGAGTCAAAGAACGGCTCCAGAGTCTCATCCGGCTGGAGGACAGAAGAACATGACTTAGAAGATGATCACCACTACAGTATGCACACTACTGAGGGCCCTCGCTCAAGAGCATGAGTTCAGCAGATGATCAACACTTCTGCTTGCACACTATTGAGTGTCCTCACCCGTGCAATCTCTGCATAGGCCAGGCCCAGGATGCCCTCCCAATTGGAGCCATTGATGAAGAAGCGATCTGATTGGGTGATGGCGGCGATGTTGGCCCTTAGGGAGACGTTGGGGCCGCAGGGGACTGACACCACATCAGTGCCCAACTCACCCTCCCAGCGGCCCTGAGTGTACGGCACATACACACCCCGACCGAGATCCCTGTAGGAGGAGGAGCTGCACACACACACAAACACACACACAGGTCAAACACATAAACACAGGTCAAACACACACACACACACACACAGGTCATACACATACACAAATCATACACGGACATCCACACAGGTCATATACAGATCATTTCATGTTCAGCAGTACTCACAGTGAGCGGTGGTAATATCGGTGCAGGAATGGATGAGCTGCAGCCCCCACGGCAAAGTTACTGCTGCCCGTATCAACCAAGATGTTGAGCTGAAACACAAACACACACTGTCCTGTATTGCTCTTACAGTCACTACAGTCAATCATGCTGAGAATGAGGAGCGCTCCCTCATGCAGAACAGTGCTGCTTTTCTGAGCTCTTCCCTCTAGGGGTAATTCCAGTTGTCATAAGTAAGCAGGTAAAACTATTCCTGGAGACATTTTGCACTTATCAAAGCCTCGAGGAGTGGCTGGGGAGGCAGCTGGAGTCTGAGCTAGGTGGTACGAGGAAAGGTGTGAGGGCAGGGGGAAGGGTGTGGCTTGAGAGGTAGGCTCCTGCAGGAATCTGAGCTGGTAGAGAATATGGTGTGGGTGGCTGGTTGGGGAGGCAGGCTCATGTTGGAGTCTGAGCAGGGGGAATAAGGATAGTTGTAAGGAGGGGGCGTGGTTGGGAAGGCAGGGTCCTGCGGGAGCCTAAGCTGAAGGGGGAATGAGCAGTGGTGTGGTGGGGAAGGGTTGGGAAGGCAGGCTCCTGTGGGAATCTGAGCTGGGGTGGGGGGTGAAAAAGATGTAAGGAGGGAGGTGGAGTTGAACAGGCAAACTCTTGTAAAGGTCTGAGTTCGGGTGGTGGTGAGGAGAGAGTTGGAGGGGGGTAGTTGAAGAGGTAAGTTAGGCTCCTGCAGGACTCTGTGCTGGGGGAGAAATGAGGAGAGGTGTTGGGGGTAGTTGATGAGGTAGTCTCCTGTGAGAGTATGTGCTGGAGAGGGAGGTGCTGAGGAGACTAGGAGACAGGCTCCTGTTGGATTGGGCTGGGGGGGCAGTGGATTGGTTGGAAGGGCAGGCACCTGCAGGAGTCTGTGCTGGAGGTGGTATTTGGGCTGGAATTAGGCAGTTTCTACGCGAAGTAAGAGAGTAAAGGAGGTGCTGGAAGTGACGGACTTGGATGGAAAGGAAAGTAGCCCTTGTATTGAGCTGGAAATGCTAACACCTGAGCAAGCTAGGTGGTAAATAGGAGTGATTTGTGGGAAGATAGTGAGCTGGATTGTGTGTGGTGGTAGATGTGGAGCTCCTGCAGGTGTGTTAGCTGATGGGAAAGGGGTTTGGTGGCTCTTGTGAAAGCTGGTGGGATCTGCTGAGCTTCTTTTAGATGGGAGCGATTTGTGTACATTTTGAAGGTGTTGGAAGCACATCATCCGAGTGTCGGATTCATGAAAATGAAAAGGTGTCTTCACCCAACAAATCCCCAAAAGGCTAGGGTGAACATGGCATCAGGGGTGCAGGCTGTATGGATGGAATGGTGACCTCTGTGGAGGGTGGATTTACAGTACCTCTTGTGGAAAATGTACGGGTGATGTGCTGTCTGGTGTCTAGGAGAGAAGGATGGGCTTTTTGGATTCCTTTAATGAAAAGGTTTGCTTGTGAATTGGCTATTTGATTAGATCGAGATCCATTAATCAATTTGTGAAAGAAAATGGATTCCACTTAGATAGCTTCTAATAGAACTGGCTTGGAGATTCTTTGTGACATGAAGATGTTAAATAAATGAGGTGATTGAAAGGACAGATAAGGTGTGTTATAGAGAGTGTGGAAATACTTAAAGGTTTTTCAGGTGCTGAGATGTGTTCTAGGGGCAACAGTCAGTAAGATGAGGGTAATGGAAGTTTCTCATAGGTGGTACAGAGAGAGATTCACAGGAACATCAGCTGAGAGAGGGGAAAGGGTGCTGGGAGGATGGATTGCCGGGGGCGGGTTTGTGTTTACAAAAGGCCCAGAAGTGAATGCTGGAGGATAAGAGGAAGAGGGAAAGATATTGGAAGGATGGCTATAGACTTGGAGAAGCTGGTTTCTTGGGTTGGGGGTGAGGGTGAAGGGGGAAAGGGAGAGGAGAGAGGGGTAGTGTGCACTGGGGCTCGGGGAGCAATAATGCTTGATGGTACGGGTGGGTCTTTAAGAGGCAGAGTTGTTTTGGTTTGGGTTGCTGGAGGGGGCAGGCTGGTGCTAGATGCAGGGGCTGAAGCCAGGGAAAAGGAGTGGGGTTGTGAAGGGGAGGGGCTGGTTGATGAGAGGGGGAAGAGAGAGTTATTGAGGATATGGAGCAGATTGTTTTTTGGTGATTTTTTGTTGGCGGTGTTGATAAAAGATGATGAGAGTCTGTGTGGATGGAGGAGATCATCTTGAGTGTATTGGTGTGGAGCATGGGTGCCTGTTGTCAGCTTGGGCTTCTCTGAGTCCAGAAGCTGTGATTTTTGTGGAGCAGAAGAAATATGATGAGGCTGGAGAGGGCTGTCCAGGGATGTTAATCTCTATCTTTTAAATCAATCTATTGCCCTGCTTATTTCAGTAACATTTAAGATGCAATAACACATCTTGTTATTAATCATGAGCTTAAACATTTCTAGAGTTCGTCAACGCATTAAAGGCTTCCATTATAGAGAGCAATAACAGATGAGCAGACGAGATTTTATGAATAAAAGAATGAATCAAAGCATGTGAGGCCTGAAGTGTCCTGTTCCCTCAGCTGATCCAGACACTGCGTCAGGGTGACTTTACTCTGATATCCCTGTCTGTCACTGAGCTGACCTTGTGTGTGTGTGTGTGTGTGTGTGTGTGTGTGTGTGTGTGTGTGTGTGTGTGTGTGTGTGTGTGTGTGTGTGTGTGTGTTCTGTTTAAGAATGAGGGAGCGTATCGATCGACTTCAGTGACTGACTGAGCAGAACGTGATCACAGAGAGAAACCAGAGAAGAAGAGCAGACGGTCAGCTGTGCCGTCCTCAGCCTGAGTCAGTGGAGGACCAGTGTTCTGGAGACTTCTGCTAATGCTAAGGGGTGCTGCTACTGTAGGGGGTTGCTACGACATTGCTTGGTGGTTTCCAGTGTGCTCTGAGCGGTTGCTGGGTGTTTATCTAAGGCTATATGTGTGATCCTGGACCAGATCTGATGCTGCTCGGGTTTATTTTAGCGACAGCAAAACTGCATTATGTGAGTGATCTGATGTCAGAATATGAGCTGACGTCGTGTTCAGCAGAATGGCTGAGTAGAGGATGTTTTGAGGGAAGCTGTAGACCTGTAAGCACTGACGTCAGCTGTATGAGTTGTACATCAGTGGTTAGAGGCCGAGCCAGCTCACCTGCTCAGCTCACCTGCTCTGCCTACCGTGTGTCAGCTGATGAAGCAGGGTTATTCAGTCAGCTTCAGAATCCACTTCACACACACACACACACACACACACACACACACTAAACAAACTCTCCGAGTTCACTGTGATGATGCAGATGGTCAGCACACCGGCCCCTCAGATCTGCTCTCCTCAGCCTGTGCTGTGTGAACGGGCCCCGGGGCCACACATCTGACCTGTGGGTTTCCTCTTATTCTGCATCCGGCCTCAGCTGTGACCCGTCTTCCTCTCTCACACTCACACACACACACACACATACACACACACACACATACACACACACCTCTGACTCCAGCAGCTCAGCATTTTCTGTTCATCGCTCTTCATCCAGTGCTCTAATATTGGTTGCTAATGTCTGTGTGTGTGTGTGTGTGTGTGTGTGTGTGTGTGTCTGTGTGTGTGTGTGTGTGTGTGTGTGTGTGTGTGTTCTGTAAACTGCTGCTGATGTTTCTATTTCTGAAGCTCTGTTGTCATTTAGAGCTCAACAT
>NC_133190.1:182500-185000 GCF_049306965.1 Danio rerio
GTGCCGAGTCCTCCCTGTGCTGTCCTCATCTGTGCTAGAACACTGTCAGACTGCCAGTCAGATGCATGTGTGGTTTAATTCTGCTCATTTGTGTTGTGTCAGAGTCTTTTTCTGGCTGCTGCAAGGCAGATCTGGAGAAACTGTGCAAACATCTAGAGCTCAGCTCATCCTGAAAGGTGATTCTGGAGCAGAAGAGTTTGCCAGACACCAGATCAGGGAACACGATCTCTGTCCTGGAGGTTTGCTGTCCTGAAGAGCTCAGCTCCTACACCTGCCAGGACGAGTCTAGTATACCCAGTAGGAGGTTGATTGGCTGGTTCAGGTGTGTTTGATTGGGGTTGTAGATAATCTCTGCAGGACGCCGGCCCGTCAGGACTGACCCTGCATTACAGCTTCAACTATTCACTCATTTAAATGAATAAAAAATTAAACTAGACATGTATATAATATATTCCTTTGTTTAGCAGACAATGTTATCCAAAGCAACTTACGAAGTAAACCCCCCCATTCTATATTGCTAAAAATAACTCAACATACTACACTTAACTCGACTAGGTGGCCGTCCCCGACATGAGGATACAAGCTCACTTAAATTCCCCCGCATCAGTATATAGATGCTTTAGCAAGTAAGTGACGACCCAGAGACAGACGAGTCTCCGTGTTGATCCTGTGGGCCAGCCTGATCACTCGCCGGCAGCCTACTCAGACCTGCAGCTTCTCCACAGTGGACGTCCAGTGTTCTCCTTGTTGTTATGGTCTATGTCAGTCTGCTTTGACACACCCTACATTGTAAAAGCGCTATAGGAATAAAGATGATGGTATAGCTGCTGTAAGTTTGTTTAGCTGTTTGTTATTATTTGAGTTTTTGTAGTGAAGTGTTGGTAGGAAAGTGTCTGGAGGATATGGAGAGGAACAGGAAGGGTTGTGTTTCCTACACGCAGCCATATATGACTTTAGTAAAGCTCCATCAGTGTTTCTCTGGGCTGTGTTTAAGGTGTGACCCGTCTAAAGCCCCGTTTACACTAGTGCGTTTTAGTTTTAAAACGGCGTTGTAGAATGAAAACGATCCGCGTCCACACTCGTGTTTTACCCAGCGTTTCTGAACTGCTCTCCGTCCACACCAAAACGCTGAAAACGCACATCACGTGACCACACACACACACTCTCGGGCAAGCGCTCCAGCATTTCTACCCAGATGAGAGCTCTGCTTGTCGGACTGCTCATCACGCATCTCCCGCTGGATCTAATCTCACCATATTTGCTAAACGTGATATTTCATTCATGTTGTTGTCTTTATCTAACGACATAGGCCAATTCTCTGACTTTGGTCATTGGAATCTATTAAGTTACTTGTTCACGGGTAACATGTTTTGGTTAAGCGCAAAGATAAGTTAATGATTAATCCAGGTACATTGACTGATCGCTTGCCTTTATTTCCTACAATGTATGAATGTATTGTATGTTATACTTTTATAATTATCGATTATTAAAACTGATATTCAGCAAAAGAGAGGGTGCGTTTCGTATTTTCACTGAAATTGAAAGGAGGCAGTTGTTATCGGCTCCGTTTTGTTATAAATATCCTCACAGTGAAGATGACGCTCATATATGCAGCACGACGCCTCAACATTTCTGCTGTCTGTTTAGTTGCTAATATTAAAATGAAAATAGGCAGTTCCTTAAATCATGTTTACATTTTATTGTTGAGAAAGTGAAACAACGTAGCCAAGGTAATGTAAATGAAGTTATAAAGTACACTGTTCCCTTTGAAGATTTACCCGTGTCCTCGGTATGTTTTCCATATCAAACTGAGAAGGGGGAGACCGCAGCCTTGCTCAAACTTGCGAAGTCTTAACTTACAAGAAGAGGATACGAGACTGAACTGTGTGTGGGCTACTTAATATTGAGGAAAAGCCCCAATCAGATAGGCGAACGTTTGCAGCCCCGCCTCCGTTTTCAGATGTCTCCGTCTTTCCCCATCCACACTGAGACGAAGCAGCAGCGTTTTAGAATGAAAACGGCCTCTCCAGCGTTTTCAAAACGCTCCGTTTTCGGCGGTCGAGAACTCAGGCGTAGTGTGGACGGATGGCGTAACCGTAGCAAAACTTATGCGTTTTCAAACTAAAACGCACTAGTGTAAACGGGGCCTAACTCTGGCAATGTCGCGCTGTGTTTCTCTGGGCTGGTGTGGTGCTGGTGTCAGGCTGTGTGTGTACCCTGTGGTTCTGGTAGGCAGTGACGGCGATGAAGCGTGTTTCAGGGAAACTGAAGGTGCAGAAGTTGCGGTGGGCGAAGCGCTGACTGTTCCTGCTGCGGTCCACCAACACCACATGCAGCCGCGGCTGGTATCGGTGCATGGAGTTCAGGATCATCTGCAGACACAGAGACACTGCGTCAGCCCGAGTGCGCATGTGTTTACCTTTCTCAGATACTCAAACACAAAACGAGCCGTTATTAATGTTCATAACTTTAGCAAATGTATATTAGCATCCAAACACAG
>NC_133190.1:187500-202500 GCF_049306965.1 Danio rerio
CTACATTACCATTCATCATGCCCTCTGGTCCAGCGCGCAGTGGTGCACACTTCAGGTCTGAGTGTGTCCGTTCACAGTCCTCAGTGGCTCCATCCTGCCTTTATATCCTATCAGAGAGCTCTAATATGCAGTATTTCAGCACCTCATCCATATCACTCCTTCACAAACCATGACCCACGATGCCTCAGACGAACTCTGTAATTACAGATACATCATCCGGCTGTGGACAGGAGAATCCTCCGGCTGATCGATGCCTCGGTGTTTTAGCTCCAGCAGAAGACTGGACTTTCAGCACCATTGTCCTGATGCTGAGGGGTCACCGCTGTGACCTTTCCCCTTCTCAGAGGCTCAAAAGCTCTCCATGTGCACTCGCATCCCAGCCTTAAGGCCCTGACAGACCTGAAGATGCATCTCCTAATAACCCTCCATGTGCATTTATGCATGATGACCATTTTTACCATCACATCACATTCATTCATTCATTCATTCACTTTTCGGCTTAGTCCCTTTATTAATCAGGGGTCGCCACAGCGGAATGAACCGCCAACTCATCCAGCATATGTTTTACGCAGCAGATGCCCTTCCAGCTGCAACCCATCACTGGAAAACACCCATACACACTCATTCACACATATACACTACTGATAATCTCTTAGCTTACTAAATTCACCTGTACTGCATGTGTTTGGACTGTGGGGGAAACCGGAGCACCTGGAGGAAACCCACGCCAACACGGGGAGAACATGAAAACTCCACACAGAAACACACACTGACCCAGCCGAGGCTCGAACCTGCAATCTTCTTGCTGTGAGGTGACAGCACTACCTACTGCGTCACCACATCACACCACACTTTATTCTTAAATCGATTGATGTCATTGCGCTAAATCTTGATGCAGGCAGTGCTGGAGAAGCTGAAATATGAAATAGCTCCATGTTGGTAAAGGGATTGAAGGTATTGCACCACATTCTTTGCTAGAGAAGTCTATGGACTAAAAAGAAATGACATTTCTTGAACATCTTATTTGCAAATATCAGTAATAAATGGTAATAAAAGCATCATGTGCTAGGCTACGTATAACGCCGCTGAGCTTCTCTCTGAGCTGCTTGTTGCTAGCTGCTCCTCCACACTTGATGCAGGGGATGTTTGTGGAGCTGCACTATTAAGTTTGAACTGGTCGGCTGAATTGTACGACTGCAGTTTTTCATTAATGTGTTGAGGCTAAACTATGGTGAGGTGTTGACATTATGGTCTGTGGCCTGAGGACAGCGCATCCATCTTACATCATTAGCAATAAGTAACAGATCACTAGAGCAGGGTCCATTGATTACCGGTGACACGTTTTCCAAATCAACTCATTAATCAAATCTGGAATATAGAAAAGTGTGGAGTCTGTGGAGGGTCACGAGGGCTGTTGTGCATTTGTCCATTAAAAACAATAATATTCATATTTCCTATATATATATATATCGCTTAAATACAATCCCCATACATGTACAACAAACACACCTCACTAATGAGACACATGCAGACACGGAACAAGAGTAGTATGAAAGTTTTTTAGTTTTATTATTTCATTTGATTGAACATTGAACATCAGTTTTTAACACAAAGCAGCTTAACAAAGGGATTTTGCTAGGCGTTTTTGAATGAACAGGATTCAGTGTTCTTAGCTGAGTTTGCCTATTAGAGAGAACGCAAGTCCTGCATGTGTGTGTCTGTGTGTGTGTGGTCATGTGTACAAAGTGCATATGAGTGTACTACGGGCCTGTATCAGTGTGTGTGTGTGTGTGTGTGTGTGTGTGTGTGTGTGAGAGAGAGAGAGAGAGAAAAGATCAGCTATGCTCTGAGAGAAGCCGTGGATGAGGGAGGATGGGATGGTGTAAAAAACGGTCGCTTTACTCCTTGCTGGCGAACTTCTGGAGGGCCTTGAAGATGCCCTCGAAGTGTGGCTTCACCTGCTCTCCCAGCTCGGTCAGCTCTTTCCTCAGTTCTCCAGACTTCACCTTCTCTCTGAACTCCAAGGCTCCCTTCTCCATCTGGTCCTTGTACTCCTGGACGTAGGGCTCCAGCATGGTCCTCAGCTCCTGCACGTTCTCCGCCACCTTGCCTCGGATGGCCTCCAGGATGGGCATCAGCTTGGACTTGGTCTCCTCCCAGTTGGGTCCGATCTTCTCCTTCAGGCTGAGGACCACAGGCTCCAGCTTGGCCCTGACCTCCTCCATGTGCTGACGCTGCTTGACCAGGTAGTCGTCCATGAAGGGCTTCAGCTCGTCCCTGTACTCATTGAAGTGTTTCTCCAGCACGGCTCTGAGCTCCTCGCGCTTGGGCTCGATGTCCTTGCGCAGGTCCTCTATGTCCTTGTTCAGCTTCTCGCGGATGGGGTTGGTGGCATCCATCACCTGAGAGCCCAGAGGCGTGATGACCTGGAAGAAGTTCTGGAAGTGGGAATGGAGGTTGTCGATGGACTGGCCCAGGAAGACTCTGCACAGAAGGAGGAGTGCGGCTGTCAGTGGAATCATTATTTCTCAAAGCCCTGATTTCATGCTAACAACTCTGTGTTTGAAGGCTGTTGAGGTTAGGGATAGCGGTGGGTTAGGATGGACTCCATATCAACATTATTTACGCATGTTTCATTTTTGTCATCAAAATGTGCTACCCATATTCTGAAGGGGAGTAAAATCTGACAAGAAAATGATCTGACAGCACTTTAAATCTCTTCACATGCACTCTCAAAAAGGGGAAAACTGAACCATTCTGGCTTAAATAGGGGAGATGTCTTACTCTTTAATAGGGCGTTTATTTCTATTAAACATTATGGCTGTAAATGTGCAAACGTAAGGGTCAGTGATGTACAGAGTTGCCCCTTTAAGGGTTCTGCTGTATTGAGAAGCTGTTGGGCCACTGCAGAGACAGATCTGGCACAGTGTAGATGTTGATGTTGTGGGGTAAATATCACAGTCTGCTCCCGGCTCTGCTCTTTCTTACTTGTAGTCTTTGAACTCGGTGTCGTCGAGGTGAGTGAGGGACTTGTGTGCGGCCTGCTTCAGATGATCTGCATAAACCTGCAGTGCAGACTTCACATGCTCCAGCTGCGATGGGGGCTCGTCCTGCAGGAACCGGGCCTGGCAACCTGCCACAACAAGCATCGTTAGTTCATCAATAGAATACATATTCTTCAGTCTCAGACAGACAGGTACGAGAGCTGTCACTGGTGTGGGACCTTTTCAAAAGACATGCATTGGGATAAACAGGTCTCATGAAACTAAATGAAAACTTAAAGTATACTAATATATCAACGTAGACCCTTTCGCTGCAAATGTGTACCTTTTGAAAATGTACCACAGCAGTGACAGCTCTGGCACATCTCAAGCAGATGTTGCTCATGAATCTGGAAATGAGGAAAGTGAGAGAAGTAAAGTGTTTTATACCTGCCAGGAATACGGTGAGGGCGAGGGCTACGAACCTCATCATGGATCTGTGTAAAACACACACACAACAGCAAAGAGAATATCAGATATAGACTGAGGAGACATGTTTGAGACACACAACCCAAGCCCAGAGAATAGTTCTGTGTATTGGGTCAGTGATTCACAGATATCAGCCCGACAGCACAGCACAGGCCTGGCTTCACCCAGAGCAGATGTCAGCCTATTAGACCGGCCTCATCCCGGATTAGACAGAGTTACAAAGGCTTCACAACCAGATTAGCTGTCCACCGCTGCATAATCTGAAATCCCGGATTATCTGGAAACCTCCAGGCCAAGACTGCTGTGCCGTCAGGCCAAAATAACTGATCAGATCTGCTGAAGCACGCTTCGACTCTCGGGTCTGCAAATCACTTTGCGCTCCTTTTAGCTGTAAAAGTGACTTAACCTGAAGTCAGTAAAGACTTTAAATATGTCCCCGAGTGTGTACCCCTGTGTGTGTGTGCCGGCGCTGGACTGCCTACCTGTGGATGTGGCTGGTCTGGGAAGAGACTGAAGACTCGGGGCCGGCGGGAGCCTCTTATACTGCAGACCGAGAGGAGGAGGACTGACCCTCAACCCCTACCCAGCCTGCTCACTGGGGGCAAAGATCACTGCTCGCTGAGGGGGCGCAAACACACACACACGCACACACACACACACACACTAACCTAACTCTGATTATAAAACTTCACTCATGCAGGACAAATCTCACATCATTCAGAATTCTTTCATCAGGTGGGAAATGTCCAGTGCTTATTATCGTAAGACATATTTCCACTCAACAGTTTTGCCGTGCAAAGGGCAGTTATTTCATTAGTTATTGACACCTAAAAAGGTCCCCAAAAGGTCTATAGACAACATTTGGGGACATTTGCTTCCCACAACATAAGTAATACAAGACACACACACATATACAGCAGTCAACATTTAAAGTATGATCAAACCCTTTCCTAACACTATTCAGCAACAGCCATTCCTGCCTTAGAACAGTTGACTTGATCCGCATCTGTGATTACCGTATGTGTGTGTGTGTTTATGAAGGTTTAGCTTCAATAGCGGCTGTGGAAAACAAGTAATGTTAGTACTAACCCTAAGGTTAGGGTTAGGGTTATTAAGGTTATTAAGTAACCTTAATAACTGTTAATAAGCAGCAAAGAGGCAGTTTATTGGGGCAAAATGCAAAGTTAATAGCAAGAATTGTGCCTTAGTGGCATTTCCTCAATCTTCATGTCGTGCTATCTGCTGTGTTGTCTTTATTTAGAGTCGTTCTGCATGGGTTCTTTCTTCCACAGTTTCTTTATATATAAATATTCTTCTATTGTCAGTAGATTTTGGTGGATGCAAACGGCTCCATCTGTCCTCTCGTACTGACCTTTGGCTCATGATTGAATCATATTGTTCTTGGAAGAGGACGCAGGAATGTAAATAATAGTATTTAAATGCAGCTTTTCTCACCATGACCTTTGACCTCGCTATCATTCAAGGAATAGTTTGGGCAAAAACTAAAATCCTGTCATCATTTACCCAGTGAGTTTCTTTATGAAGTTTTGCAGAATGTTAGATCCTGAAACCGTTGACCTCTACAGTATTTGCTTTTCCTATTATGAAAGTCAGCGGTGAGCGGTGTTCAGCGTCACTCAAGCAGATATGCTGTGTTAAACAATAGAAAGAAACCCATAAGCTTTAAAACAGTGAGTAAACAGTGAATATGAGTACATCTCGAGGGTGAACTGTGCCTTTAACAGATTTTTAAAAGATATTTATTTAGTACAACATGTAATATACGAATGCACAACAAGTGAAGTCCTCTCAGCTGTCTGAGAGCTGTCGTAGAGATATCTGAATGGTGTGGGCACTGTGATCATGGCATTAGCTCTCTCAGTCCACGGTGGGCAAACTCATTTTTTAATTTATTGGTGATTTTTGCAATGCTATTAAACATGTATGGGAAGAATGAACATGCACGCTTGCCTTCTGCACGTTTGGACAGCAGTGTGTGTGTGTGTGTGTGTGTGTGTCATCTGCAGGAGTAGGAGTTTAAGTAAATAATCAGGCAAACACAGTGGAACCTGTTCAGTGGAAAATCAATGTGAACGTGTGTGTGACTGTCCTCTCTGATACTGGTGTGTGTGTGTGTGTGTGTGTGTGTGTGTTCTCGGGGGCCGTGGGGTCCAGCTCTGCTCTGTCAGGAGTGTGTTGTAATAGTTCTCAGTATGAAGCGCTGTGGTCAACAATCACTGATTGTGGACTGGTTTAATTCCTCTACACTGGTTTCCTGTAGTATCAGAGCTCATTATATCATACATGACACTTCTACAGTTGATGAGAGCAGACTCATTAAACAGAAGCAGTCCAGCGGTGTATTAGGAGAGGGCACTGTAGTAACGTGAGCTTCATTAATAGACAAATGAAGCAAGCTGTCCCGTTGTGCTGTCTGCATTAAACACATGTGTAAGATCTCTGCAGTAATGCTCCACATCTCTGTAGTGAACACAGTAATAATGTTCAGTAAGAGTAACAGGAATATTTACACTAAACTCAAATCAAACTCTTATCCTGAGCTGATCTTCTAACCAGATAATAAGTGATCATAATACATGTGATCGGGTTAATATTGATGTGTGAAATCTGCTGTGTATAGAGCTGAAGAATAATGATGATGATAGAGGATCACTGGTGAGTGTTCTGATCAAGCTGATCCGCCAGTAGTGTTCATTATCCAGGGTTCATATTCTGACAGTAACTCTAGAATAGGACACACAGGAGATCTGCACAACCCCACATCTCACTGCCTGTCTTGATCTTTGAAACGCAACACACATTTCCTTGTGTGTGTGTGTGAGTGTGTGTGCGTGCGTGCGTGTGTATGTGTGTGTGTGTGTGTGTGTGTGTGTGTGTGTGTGTGTGTGTGCGTGTGTGTGCGTGTGTGTGTGTGTGTGTGTGTGCGTGCGTGTGTATGTGTGTGTTGTATGATGCAGACGTGTGAAGGCTGAGCTTTATCTGTGTTTTCGGGCTGAGGAACAGGAGTACTGCGCTCATCAGCGATTAAAACACTCAATATTCAGCTGCTGATCAATAGACACACACACACACACACACACACACACACACACATCAAATCAACACTGATGAACACACATAGTGAACTGATAAATACTGTATTATGCTTCAGTTTTACTACAGTAAACTGCGCTGTGTTGTAGAATAATATGTATATTATAGAGCAGGGGTGTCCAAACTCGGTCCTGGTGGGCCGGTGTCCTGCATAGCTTCAACACACCTGTGTGGAAGTTCCAGTAGTTTCTAGTATACCTAATAAAGCCTGATTGTCTGGTTCAGGTGTGTTTAATTTGAGTTGGAACTAAAATATGCAGGACAGCGGCCCTCCAGGACTGAGTTTGGACACCCCTGGTATAGACCCTTTTCACATATCTGGGTTTCTCAGTAGTGGACGTCGTCATAGTTGAGAGCACAGTGAACTGGAGAGTTAGGTTTTGTATTGAATTTAAAATATTGCTTCTCACCTATAAAGCTTTAAATAATCGAGCTCCTGTTTATCTGACCAACCTTCTGTCTCACTACAATCCAACTCGCTCTGTAAGATCTCATAACTCAGGGCTTCTGGTAGCACCTAGAATAGCAGAGTCCACTAAAGGAGGTCGAGCCTTCTCATTTATGGCTCCTACACTCTGGAATAGCCTTCCTGATAATGTCCGAGGCTCAGACACACTCTCTGTTCAACACTAGATTAAAGACCTATCTGTTTAGCGAAGTGTACACTGTTTATATTCACTATGAACAGCAGCTACGCTAATTATTCTCTTTATTCTCTATTTCCACCTGGGATACTCATCCTGAGGCCCTCAGACCACGCAGCACCACTGATTCAATCCAAGACCAGCGACGAGATGATCCCACGGTTTCCATATCGTGGACCACATGATATAATACAGACATAAATACACATAAACGTGTTTTAATAAAAATCTAAATATTAAAAACCGTCAGAGATTTAAGATGCTGATGACCGTAAACACGTCAACACAGACTCAATATCTGAACACTCTCCAGTCAGTCAGCATTTTACAGATCAGCTCAACACTGTCCTGTTTACAGAAATACTGTCAAAATGAGGAGTTTCTCCTAATGTTGTGCAGAGTGTGTGTGTGTGTGTGTGTGTGTGTGTGTGTGTGTGTGTGTGTGTGTGTGTGTGTGTGTGGTGTCCCTCATCTCAAACCCTGCTGACTGCCCTGTTTTCCTCTCTGATAGTGAACGCTGGAGCTGAATTGGGGTAAATGGCAGCGCTTTCTTGCCAAACCACAGCGCTTACAACACCCGACCTTTCACCCGTCCTCATTTCACAAGGCAAACACTGCAGAGGCCCGTATAAAAGAGCAGGAGTGTGTGTGTGTGTGTGTTCTGCAGGAGTGTGTGTGTTCTGCGCTGTTATAGAGGAGATTCTGCTGAGATGAAGTAAAGCTGAAGGTAAATTAAACTAAACTAAAGTAAAGTAAAGTAAGCAGGCAGTTGTGTATGGGGACTCAGTCATTGATTGTGTTGAAGGTTCAGGGGTCTCTGTGCAGCACAAACACACACACACACACACTCCCACACACTGATAAAGTGGGTCCAGAGGGTCAGCGGCGTCCACCACAGATCATCAGCATTACAGCAGCTCAATTAATCACTGTGTGTGTGTATGTGTGTGTGTGTGAGTGTGTGTGTGTGTGTGATGATCTTTACTGATGAGGTTTAAAACACCCATTATCACTCTGGTGAAGTGTCTTCATGTATTTGGCATTAACACACACACACACACACACACACACACACACACACACACACACACACACACACACACACACACACACACACACACACACACACAGCGCTGATCCTCCATATTGAGCTTATTCTTCACGTGTGAGCGGCTGCAGACACTGGAATATTTCCGGCTCCGCTCTCCTTCACTCGTGTTGAACTGTAGCTGTTAGAGTCCGCTTCCTCTGCTGTATAGTCAGACGCGGGTTTGTAGAGCGAGTGGATCCACTGTTCTCTGCCGTTTATTACTCCTCGTCATTTCTCCAACAGGAATCTGAAGCTAAAGTTCTAAAACAATCACAAACACAAGCTTTAACAGAGTAAAGGTGAGCAGTCTCTGAGCAGCACTGTGAACTGTGGAAGAAGTGAAGCGCCTCCAGTACTTTCCCAGATGCCCTGTACTCATCTATTGTAAAGTTCTGTTCATAACTAACACAAGCTGTATATAATGTTCACAGTACATCCGTCAGCACAGCTTGTCTATATCTGATACCTGTATATCCTGCACTTGCTGCTGCTGCTCAGACCTGCACTGCATTTCGTCGTCTTGTACTTGTACATGTGTAATGACAGTAAAGCTGAAGATAATATCTGGTATATATATGCAGTGATTATATTCAGTGATTTGGGATGTGATTAATGGTTTGACAGCACTGATAACTGTAGATATTATTGGTCTGTCCGGAGTCAATGCTCAACATATGTAATCAGCATTTAGACAGAGGGAAAGGACAGCACAGCGTCATAGGAAACATCTTTATTCATCCTCTACACGCGTATACAGCTCTGTTAATCAGGGGATCAGTCTGCTCAGCATCAGTAATAGCAGTTCCTCAGCTGTGTGTGTGTGTGTGTTACCTCATTCAGAAGCTCAGAAACACACACACACACACACACACACACACACACACACACACACACACACACACACACACACACACACACACACACACACACTGTAAAAAGCCTCTAGTTGACCTAAAGTGAGTAAACACGTTGCTCTAACTTAATTTCCATAATTACACTCAGTTCATTAACAATCAACTCAACAGTTGGATTACTCACTTATAAAGGCGCACACACACACACACACACACACACACACAGCTGAACGAAATATCTCATGGTTTTAAAAAAAAAAAGCATTATCAGACAAAAGACACACGAACAAAAGCAAAGACACACAACTGATGCAATCCATGTGAAGACCGTACAACACAAAGACACACACCATCCAAACAGACAACAGCAGAATTACATAATCCACTGTGTGTGTGTGTGTGTGTGTGTCCTCTGATATGGAGCCGGTATACAAGACAATCAGCTGGAGAGACACTCGAGCACAAGAGAGAGAGAGAGAGAGAGAGGTCACACACACACACACACACACACACGGCCTGAAACTGACAGTGCTGGATGTCCATCAGCCGGTGTTAATGCGCATGTATTGAGGCCGAGTGATCTAGAATAGAGTCTCTTCACTGACAGTGTGTCGCTGGCGTGTGTTCATGTCAATAAAGGGAGACGGACACACACCTGCTGGATGAACTGCTCTGTACTGAACATCACACCGGTGTGACGGCATGGCATTGTTCATGCTTTGGACAATATCTGTAAAGTAGACAGCCTCTCCTAAACCCGTGCGGGAGGTTTGCAGGAAACTGATTTGATTTCAGCTCCTAAAAACATCTAAAACATCCCAAACATGTTCACTGCTGGAGCGGAGTGATCACAATCACATATAGTGGCGCAGTGGGCAGCACGATCGCCTCACAGCAAGAAGGTCTCTGGTTTGAGTCTCGGCTAGTGTATGAGTGTGTGTGTCAATGAATGTGTATGGGTGTTTGCCAGTAATGGGTTGCAGCCAAAAGGACATCTGTTGTGTCTAATTAATAAAGGGCCGTTTGAGCTCTCTCAGCCACCGTACATTCCCTCTCATCTAGAGTCACTAACAGCACTGAATCTGTTATTCTGAGCCACTGTGGATCTCCTCAGCTTCTTCTGTGGTGGTCTGGACTGGTGTGGGACTGTAGTTTAATGTCCGTTATTTTACAGTAAATTTCTGTAGTTTAATGTCCGTTATTTTACAGTAAATTTCTGTAGTTTAATGTCCGTTATTTTACAGTTAATATCTGTAGTTTAATGTCCGTTATTTTACGGTAAATTTCTGTAGTTTAATGTCTGTTATTTTACGGTAAATTTCTGTAGTTTAATGTCCGTTATTTTACAGTAAATTTCTGTAGTTTAATGTCCGTTATTTTACAGTTAATTTCTGTAGTTTAATGTCCGTTATTTTACGGTAAATTTCTGTAGTTTAATGTCTGTTATTTTACGGTAAATTTCTGTAGTTTAATGTCTGTTATTTTACGGTAAATCTCTGTAGTTTAATGTCCGTTATTTTACAGTAAATCTCTGTAGTTTAATGTCCGTTATTTTACAGTAAATTTCTGTAGTTTAATGTCCGTTATTTTACAGTAAATCTCTGTAGTTTAATGTCCGTTATTTTACAGTAAATTTCTGTAGTTTAATGTCCGTTATTTTACAGTTAATTTCTGTAGTTTAATGTCCGTTATTTTACGGTAAATTTCTGTAGTTTAATGTCTGTTATTTTACGGTAAATTTCTGTAGTTTAATGTCCGTTATTTTACAGTAAATTTCTGTAGTTTAATGTCCGTTATTTTACAGTTAATTTCTATAATTCAATGTCCGCTATTTTACAGTAAATTTCTGTAGTTTAATGTCCGTTATTTTACAGTTAATTTCTGTAGTTTAATGTCCGTTATTTTACGGTAAATTTCTGTAGTTTAATGTCCGTTATTTTACAGTAAATTTCTGTAGTTTAATGTCCGTTATTTTACGGTAAATTTCTGTAGTTTAATGTCTGTTATTTTACGGTAAATTTCTGTAATTCAATGTCCGCTATTTTACGGTAAATTTCTGTAGTTTAATGTCCGTTATTTTACAGTTAATTTCTGTAATTCAATGTCCGCTATTTTACAGTAAATTTCTGTAGTTTAATGTCCGTTATTTTACAGTAAATCTCTGTAATTTATTGTCTGTTATTTTACGGTAAATCTCTGTAGTTTATTTTCCATTATTTTACAGTAAGTTTTTGTAATTTATTGCCCGTTTTTTTACGATTAATTTCTATAATTTAATGTCCGTTATTTTACAGTAAATCTCTGTAATTTAATGTCCGTTATTTTACGGTAAATTTCCGTAATTTAACGGCCTTCAACCCTTGTACCTGCAGCACATTCACTCTTATCCTACACACTTATTCCTCTAGATATGACTTATTATATTGCAAATAAACACAACACACAATACAGAAAGTGCTCATTACAGATCTATTACAGTGCCGTTTCTCTGCTCTCTGAGACCATTCACAGCGGCTCTCCGGCATCTGTATCGCTCAGCTCAGGCCCTGACTATGTGTGTGTGTATCTGTCGGTTTTAGTGGTTTATGAGGACACATATGTTATAATCAGTTTTTACTGTATAAAATACATTACACCTGTGGAGAGTCCTCATAAACCACCAATACCAGCCTGTGTGTGTCTTCTTCACCTCTCTCTCTCTCTCTGTTTGTGTGTGTGTTCTTCAGATGTGCTCATACGTCTGTCTGTGTGTGTGTGTGTGTGTGTGTGTGTGTGTGTGTGTGTGTTCTTCAGATGTGCTCGTACATCTCCCTCTGTGAGTGCATCTGCTCCTGGATCTTCTGCAGCATCTCCTGCATCCGCCTCAACTGCACAACAACACACAAACACACACACAGTCAGATATCAGCGGAAAATTAACACACACACACACACACACACACACACACACACACACACACAGTCAGATATAGCAGAAGAATAACACAAACACACAAACAGTCACACATCAGCAATAAGAATAATATTACACAAACACAATCAGATATCAGTGCAGGAGTAACACACACACACACACACACACACACACACACAGCAGTGGCGTGAGCTGATGGTCAATATTGCGCATGCATGACTGTGAGATGCTGATAGTGAGGCCATCAGGAGATCAATCACACACACACAGATCAATAGTACTACACACACACACATGCATATTCATGCACGCACACACTCACACAAAGATCAATACTCCTACACACGCACACACGCACGCACCAGCTGATCATGTGCTGCATGTGTGTTCTCCATCAACTGAACACTGATCCTGAATCGCTGGATGATTTTCAAAACTCTAATTAATTTCATTAAAGCGTCAGCATGACCATATTTCATCCATAAACTACAGAAGATTACAGCAGTGGTGTGTAGTTGCAGCCTTCACATGCTCTGCTTCAGCCTTTGCATTTGGGTTGTGACTCTTGGGCAGATCACATCATATTAAAGACACAGCGACAGCGTCAGACGCAGCAGAGCGACTTTCTGGCATCAGGTGAATCTTCCTGGTGCATTTCCCACACTCACATGCATTAAAAGGGGAAACTCTTAGGCCTGTTGGTGTGTGTGTGTGCACATATTCTATATTTATAACCATGTCAGAGGATGTTGGGGGTTGCGAGTCACTGGCATTAACTACTACAAGGGCCGCTGTGCTGAGCTGAAGCTGATGTGTCCTGCTGCAGATGATGGAGAGTTCAGACGGAGACTCTAGAGTTTATATCTGTGTTTGAGGAGGCGTCTCTCTAACCTGACGACACAATCTGCTTCAGTTCTAGTGTTTTACTGCGAAAATACAGTACAATAAGCCAGAATTATTACATTATTTATTCTTATTTATTCCTATTTATTATTTATGACTTGCCTAATTACCCTAACTTTACCCTGATTACCCTAGTGAAGCCTTTACATGTCACTGTAAGCTGAACACTAGTGTCTTGAAGAATATCTAGTCTAATATTATGTGCTGTCATCATGGAGAAGAGGAAACACATCAGCTATTAGAGATGAGTTATGAACACTGTTATGATTAGAGATGTGCTGGAGAAATCTGCTCTCTGCTAAACAGAAACTGGGGAAAAATAAACAGGCAGCGAATGATTCAGCGGGGTTAATACTTCTGACTTCACCTGTATATGAGTACACACAGTGGTAGTGGACAGTGTCCAGACCCCCTTTAATGTTTCTCTTTGTTCTATTGCAGCCGTTTGCTGACATCATTGAAGTTGGGTGTTTCCCTCACTGATGTCCACACAGCAGCTCAGCTCGTTCAGCTGCAGGGACAGGACGACTGGTTGCAGTCGAGAGAAAGATGACTGTGGCCAAGTAGAGAGAGATCCTGGACCAAAACCCTCTCCAGAGTGCTCAGGACCTCAGACTGATCTGATGGTTTACTATCCAACAAGACGATGACCCTCAGCACACAGTTAAAAGAATGAAGAAGTGGCTTCACAACAACTCCAAGAATGTTCTTGAATGGCCCAGCCAGAGCCCTGACTTAAACCCAATCAAGCATCTCTGGAGAGACCTAAAGGTTCAGTTCAATTCCTCTTTATGTCTCTAGCGCTTTCACAATGCAGACTGTGCCGCAGCAGCTGAACATAGAAGACCATAGTGAATGTAAACTGTGTCCAGCTTCCAGAGTTGAAGTTCAGTTTATTAAAACTGAATTAAATAATAATTCAAATAATTAAAACGGCCGTCCACCAACGTTACCATCCAACCCGACAGAGGAACAGCAGAGGATCCCCAAATCCAGGAGGGAGAAACTGAGCATCTCACCCAGAAAGACTCCCGGCCGGATTAGATGAAGAGGGGCTTCAGCTGAACACTGAGCAGAGGCTCTGATGACTGAGGAGTGTGTGAGAGCTCAGTTTTCTGTTTAATAAATCTGCAGACAGGTCAGTACAATAATGAGCAAAACAAAGAGCTTCAATGACTATAGCAAACGGCTGCAACAGAACAGAGACTGAAACATTGAAGAGGCCACCGAGATATGAAGCGTGCGGTTAGTGTGAACACATCCAGAATCCAGCAGAAACTGTTCAAATTCATCCTGATTTAATGCCAACAGCAGACACACGAGGCTGATCACTGCACTACAGGGACAAACCGCTGTCAGACATGAGGGTGTAGGAGGACTACAGTCAACACTTCATTTATTTGCTTCATTTCAGACCATCACACACACACACACACGCACACACACACACACACACATTGTACTACAGTATGTCAGTTATAGTGTGTGTATTATATTTATTGAACAGAAGCAAAGCCAGTTCTGTTTTGAGTCTGAACTTCATTAATACATATAAACAAACAAACAATAAATAAAGAAATCTGTGGCTGAATATATATATTGGGTCAATTTATTGGAGTGTGAATGTAGGGATTATTTGAACAGTCAGTTTGAGCATGGAGGAAGTGTGTGGAGCTCAGCATGTGTACAGTCTGCTAGTTAAATCTCCTATACGGTTTAAACACCATCGGGGAAAATAACAGGGTAAAACATGGGTAAAATAATGTTCAATGCTCTTTAGCATAGTCAATATATTCATGACAAATGGAAACGCAAACCCTTATTCTGATCTGCACTCATGAGCACATATCAGAGATAAGGTAAAGATAATAAATGAGTGAAATGAAGATGACAGAGGAGAATTAATGAGTGTCAAACTGGACCTTCAGTACAGTCTAATATTACAGAGAAACAGTGATTATCTCAAAACTACTGACACCTTCTGCATATATAAAGACATTTATACTTTACA